>NW_019718618.1:926154-942285 GCF_002891405.2 Cryptotermes secundus | reverse complement strand
CCCCCCAGAAATTCTATTAAAGTGCAGACCAGGAGACCGCAGAAATACAGGGAAACTCGAGACAAAGTGGAGAGACGCATTCATCTGAAGACGGAACGGCTTAGAGGGCGCCCTTCTTCAAGGAGAAGATAAAAGAAGACTAAGAGGGCATTATTTACACAGCTCTACTTGCTGCATATGTCTTTCTGTTTTCTTGATGTATTCTTTTACCATGAAGATGCAGGCAGATCGTTCCTCCGAAACATCATTCACCTTATACTGGACTCTCCACAGTAACCGCTGAGAGAACTTCAAATATGGCGAATCTTCTCTGCTAGGACACGAAATTTCTGTCCTTGTGAAGGGTTGTTTATCAGCAGATGTAAAGGGGTAGGAGGCAGGGAGAGTATATTGGTAGACACACACGTCCCAATCAACCCTGATGAATAGTTGAATTGCTACTGAAGGGGCGGGTAATTTTGTTGTTTCTAGTGGTCCACCAAATTCCGCGAAAGGGCTGGTGTGCCCACGCGATGAATATTTGCAGCGCATGTCCATCTTCATTTGTTCCGTGTTTGTACATCGGGAAATAACCGGAGTGGGAGGACTCATTATGCGTGACATTGAACCCTAACTCGCCATTTGGTTTGCGCAAGCAGTGGCGTGCAGACATCTTGTAGTATTTGGGCTGCAATAACCTCACTACCAAATAAACATGAGTGTAGTGATGTTCAGTGGCGTTCAGACATCTTGTAGTATTTGGGCTGCAATAACCTCACTACCAAATAAACACGAGTGTAGTGATGTTCAGTGGCGTTCAGACATTTTGTAGTATTTGGGCTGCAATAACCTCACTACCAAATAAACACAAGTGTAGTGATATTCAGTGGCGTTCAGACATCTTACGAGTATATTATTTGAAGCGCAATGTCATTATTTTCCCTCTACTTACTACGTAATAAGCGTAAATGATGTGGTGTTCAGTGGCTTGCTAGCATATTAGATTAGTTCTACTGTAATACAGTTACTGTAACTCAAGTAATTGTCTAATAAATCCAAGTTCGGTGGCTGTCAGTGGCGTGCAGACGTATTGTACCGTAATATCTTCACATTCCCTCTAATCGACAGCAAATAAACGGGGAACATTTTGATATTCAGTAGCGTGCAGATGTATTACGTCACATTGACCTTTGAAATATGGTAATTTAATGTTCAGCCAGAGCGCGCAAAAGTTCAGGCAGTCAGTCACTAGGTTCTGGGGCACTGGTTCAGTATCTGGTAACCTATATGGAACTTCAGGTGGGCAGAGACGTGCGGCAAGTTTCCGAAACATGGCAGGTGGCCTTATATGTCTCTATTTCTTAGCAATTGTCACCACTCTGCTTGCTTTGTTAACCTGAGGAAGGAGTCAGCAGGTTTCTCCGAAATATCAGCAAAATTTTCTCACGTTTCCAGTGAATTATAATTTCTTCACAGTCGGTTTACTTTTTCCCTGAAGATTGAGGCTCTCGGTTTCTACGAAAAGTTGGTAACGATCTACCAGACTATACGGCTGCGCATCCTAGAAGACAGGTATTCTTAATATCCTTGCGTGTGCTGTCTTGACAGCAAATCGATGCTGTTTTACGTAACGGGGAATATCAGATTGATTGCACTGAAAGACCTGAGTAATGCTGCCAGTTCCCTGTTCCTCTCTTCAGTGGCGTTCTGACAGCCCCTCCTCTCGGCAAACCTGAACACTCTCACCGTTCTGGCGTACCAGAAAATATTACCCCTTATATTCTATAGTTTATCGGTTCTAATTTCGGTCAGGATACCTACTGCACTGATTTAGGCTCTTCGTGGATTTCCTCAGACCCTCCACACTAATTCAGGGAACTAACTCCTTGGAGCTGTGTACTTCTTGATAATTCACTAGTTGCTTAGAAACTCATAATTTCCTTCCATTCTATGGAAGCCAAAAGTTCATTACCGTGTTCAAAAGAGTCCTCTGCTGGTCTCTATCCTGAGCCAGATTAATTCAGACCATCATCATCAGATATAATCTTTCTTAGAAGGTCATACCAGGTTCGATTCCGTTTATATTTCGTAACAAATTTTTTATACAGGAGAGTCGTCAGCCTTGCGCCCAACCCCCAATCTAGAAGACCACGTTCCTGTGTTTATGCCCCCCAATGACAGGCTGGCCCAGTTATACTCCCAGGCATACAGTGTTCTGTTCATTGCCTTGTACGCCTCGCGGGGCTATTGTAGCTGCATTGGAACCGCCTCCACAAGGGGAGTTCAGGCAGTAGTACTGTACATTAGGCTACTACCACTTCCTTCCAATTCATTACTCATCATCCTCTAATAATCTGAGTAACTAACAGCGTCGTTGTTAAGTTGCTTCAGTCAGCACGTCAGCTCACTAACATGTGTGTACCGACGGAGCCATCATTCCCGGCCACATCTGGTTACCGCGTACTGTACAGTGTGTTCTGACGTTCACATGTATCTGCTCTCTGAGCGTCCTCACTCGTACACATCGAAGCGCTCCGTAATGAAACCTGTTAGGCCAGTACAGCGGGTATGTCTACGTCACAGGCGGACTTGGGATCAAATTAATGCTGATATTGCATTCTGTAGCGGCGAGATGTTGATTTTGCTGCAGGGTCATTGCACTCTACGGAAGTGGACAGTGTTACCGACATTTCGGGGCTACATGCCGCGTCCATGCTCAGGATCGAATTCGAATTCTTCGACATTGAAGATGGAAGCGGCATATACCTCCGAAATGTCGATAACACATGTAGAATGAAGTGTCGTGAAATAAAAAATAGGTAAATTATTGTACTGTTGAAGCAAGAGACATAAACAGAGAAGAGTCAGTTGAGATGGGATGCGTAAGAACTCTTTAAGGCTGCATCAGTTGAGAGTGATGATCTTAAGTCATGTAATATGAAGCAGGTGAATATAAACAGAATCACTTTTGTACTTTCTCAGATTTGCGTTAAGATACTTTCCTGATCACCCTAATTTTAATAACGACAATCAGCATTGTTTCTCTAAGTATCAATCAACCAACCAACCAATTAATCAATCAATAAATAAGTAAATCAATCAGTCTATCACGGAATATGAGACTTAATGATCAGATGTAGAGACTGCCATGCATTCCATCTTCCTCTCTGATTCACTCTGTAAGCATCCGGTTTTGTAATTATTGCCTTTATTGTAAATACTCGTAAAATTATTAATAAAATCTCTCTATTGTCTATCTGTCTGTCTATCTATGTACCTACCAACCCACCCACTTACCTACCTATCTACATAACTACATANATATATAGTGGAGGGAGTGGAGTGCAGCTGGGTCCACTCGGCACGTCGGACACTTATCGGCCTATTGTACCTGCCCCGGGTGATAATGATGATGAAAAACTTGGTGGAATGAAGATTGGCAGGGGAAACCGAAGTACTCGGAGAAAACCTGCCCTAGCGCCATTTTGTGCACCACAAATCCCATTTGACCAGACCCGGGATCGAACCCGGGCCGCGGTGGGAAGCCAGCGACTAACCGCTTGAACTATGGCGCAGCCTAACTACATACCTACCTACCTACCTACCTACATGTAAAATAAGAAATGATCCAAGACCATGAATGTGTCACTGAACAACGTTTCCACGCCGCGGTAATTCCCACTTACACGTGATGCAACTGTGCCATCTGGAGGGAATAGATGTAATTTGTTTCGATTGTTTAAGAAAGGTAAGGGGGATAGCAATAAAGGCATGAGAGGGATGGAGCAAAGGAAGGACGAATATGCGAAATCAGTAATTTCCGGTAGAATTTCGCCGGGAATATTCACTTCCTCGAGTGATATAAGTCACTTTTACACTGAGATGTGTACTGGGCCGGTGCCTGTTGTAATGAACCCAATAAGCGCTCCATTTCTCCTCTGGATAATCATGCCGCGGTTATGCCCAACATTTGTGCACGTGACTGAGGGGATCCCCCCCCCCCGTTCAGTGCCCCTAGACGTCTGCCAAATTGCCAACCTTGTCTCCTCTCCATTCAGTCGCCGCGCCGTTTCCTCAGCGCTGGGGCAGTTCACGTAGCCAAAATTATTGCGAGGCCAACTTCCTGTTGTCTTTATTGTCTTCTGTCTAAACTCTTTATGGGGAATACGTCCACCAGAGGGTGACGTAGGTCTCCACGTCATCACGTGGGGCTAGACTTCTGCTGGAGATCGCGTTGAGCACACAGGACTTCTCGTCCGGAAGGTGTGACGTAGTTTCAGAGGTGCATCAGACAGAATGGGGAGATCTTGGCGATGCTGAAGACTTAAGATTAGGAACTGGATCTTTTGCGACATGAACACAAGCGTCAGAACAGTAATGTAAATAAGTAAGAAAAATAAAAGAAAACAAACTCCGTGGTTTTAGTCCGCAAGCGAACTATACCGAACGAGGGATTGCCGCTTGTCGGCGAAGTTAGTGCCAACTTTAGGGAATAGAGGTTGTCACGTGATCAGCGCAACGATTCCCACGGCCGTCAATCTCGGTTTTCTAGACCGGAGCCACTATTTCCTTGCAATAACTCCTCAATTATCCTCACGAGGCTTAGTAGACCCCGTTGCAGACTCAGAAAAACTGGTAGCGCTGGGAATCGAACCCGGACCTTTGGATCAGTACACCACTAGACCACAGAGGCGGTCAGGTAAAAAAATCATAACGCTTAATAGACGTTTGGCAGGTCAGTGGATACAGTAGGCGGTCACCTATATATTGAATTTGTGCTTCCGCGTAATATAAAACCTTACTCATGCATTAAAGTGTTTGAAGGCCTGATGGTGGGCAAATGTGCTGTGTGACTAAGAATATATATACCGTATTTACGCATGTATAGGCCGCGTTCGTGTATAGGCCGCAGCACAATATTCAGACAGAAATTATGAAAAAATAATTTTCTTGGAATATTATTTCAGGAGTATTACACCCTGTATTACTAAGTATGAATATAATTTTTTAAATGAAGTGTGATTTCGATTATTTCGAATATAAGCCGCACCCCAGTTTTCCTCTTGAATTTTTGGCAAAAAATGTGCGGCCTATACATGCGTAAATACGGTACGCGTAAAAATGATTTCGAGCCTGAGATCTATGATTATCGGTTCATAATTTCGTGTTAACGTAGCAACGAAATGTGGAGCGTTAAGACATCACATGAACAAGTTACATTTTTTTTTTCCTTTCGCTTCACTTTGGAGCATAGGACTGATTTCTCAGTTTCGTGGTCATTTTACAGACGGTAGGACCCTTTGATGGGTGATCAGCTCGTCGCAAGGCCTCTACCTACACACCTAACATTCATGCCTTGTGTTGGATTCGAACCCACGATCCTGGCTTCCGATCGAACGAAGACAGTGCATGCCTTAGAGCGTTCCGATACCGTGACCAGCAAACAAGTTACATGGTGGATCATAAAAGATACAGCAGTCTTTTGCTTCAGTGTATCGTGCCTATTCTGTGAGTATTAATACTCGTAATAATTTATGGCATATTTGAACTGTAGTGTGCTGTATAAAGGATTTAAGATCGAATATTTATGCGTGTTATTAGTGGGAGATGGCGTTAGACGTCGACCTTGATATATTATTAACCAATATGTAGGAATGTAAACGAACACGAAAGAAAGTAGACTAAGTTAATAGTATGAAAACTTCTTTACACACGATGAGGCTTACCGTTGAATTATAAACGTGTGGTACGTTAGTTAATATAAATACAGGGGCATAAACTTTTTAAAACGAACCCTTGCTTATGTGGATTTTATTCCACTCCAAATCTTCTAGACCAGCTCTGGGGCACACCGAGGCTCTTATCCAATGTGTAACGGGGGTAAAGCGGCCGTGGCGTGAAGCTGACCACTCACCCACAACTACTACCGAAGGCAAGAATGAAAAGGCAAAAAGTAAAGCTATCCCTGTTAGAGGCCGTGGAGGACCATATGGTTGTGAGACGTCGAGGCTCCCACATTTTCTAGACAGTCTGCTCGCAAATGCCGATGAGGTTGTCAGCCTTACGCGCCGGCCGCCCTTAGTCCCCCAGGAAGATTCCTGGTAGTCATTTCTGTTAGAGGCTGAGTTAAGAATACGTGGATTTGTACATCCACTACCTCGTGCGCCTTCATGGCTTAGTGCTTAATGAGTTAAGCACAGGGACAACTTTACCTTTGTTTAGTTGTGTGACAATGGTAAACGTGGGAGCGTTTCGGATTATCTTGAAGCATTCAGGTACAGTACGGATAGAAAGGAGGAAGGTTTAAATGAGTAGTGCAACACCGGATTTGGTAAGTTTTGTAATGTTCTACGTACAGGCGTAGACGAACGCAGAATCTGTAATGGACAGAGCTTCTAGCCTGTAGTGTGCATGTACGATTCGTCAGCTTGCAGCCACGTAGCGCTTTTATGGTGCACAGCGCAACCTGCGCCTGCGCACCTGCTACTTTGCTAATGAAAAACCTCTCTTCTCCACTTTACGTGTTGTTTCTTTCAGTTCAGATTGTCAATGGGAATGTGATAAAATTCCATCTTTATTGTGTTTGTATTCTAAGGGTTTTGCGTCACCCAGCGAAAAATTACGCCTTTGAGCTTAGTTCTTTGTATATCCCAGAAATCTGCCCTCTCTTCTATACAACTTCATCCCCTTAACACACACACGCATACTTTTTACGACCCTCTACGTTAGACAGTGAACCAAAAATAGAAGTTTTATACATAGGGAGCAGTACTACCCTCTAGTATCCGTAAAGCAAAGCACAGAAGAGGGACATTTTGCTTGGTGTTTTGTGGATAAGATAGGAAGTCGATTGGTTCTTTGAAAAGAGAAAACGACAGTTCTTTGTTTGTCTTTAAGAATGTGGGAAATGAAATTGGAGGTTGAGTCAATATAGAGAGGCTTCTTTCACTGGATCGAAGAGGGAAAACTAGTAACAGGGGGTTTCTCGTGCTCTAAAATATTTCGTAATTGCGGAAGGGAAAATGTGACGGAATTTTCGACAAGATTGGTAAAGTGCGTATTAGAAACTGGACTGTGATCAGGCAAACCATGATAAATTGTCATAACTTACAATGAAATTAGGGACAACACATGATTTAAAGTAAATGTAATATTTTCTGCAAATCTGATTTACGTGTATGTAAAGAAGGTTATGTATATCCTTGTTTGTTCCTTATACATTCGCACATCGGACGGAGTTATACCTCCACTCCCAAATACATTTTCATGGCATAGTGCTTAATTAATTAAGCACAGGAACAACTTTACGTTCTATCTGGAGTATTATATGACTTAGACAAAAATTATATCAAACACAAAATAAGTCCTCTACAACTTTTGTTGGAAATGTTTTTCTTATCTATGAAGACTGGAAATATTTTTCGTTCCTGTAAATGTTCAACGGGCTATGGCCGCATTGCTGTCAGGATGAGCGGAGAAACGCATGAACATACAGTGCCTATTGTTTCTGCCTGATATTAAACAAAATTGGCTTATGTCGGCATATCTTAATAAACTTCTCCAGTACCACATTTTAATAAAATTCCTTCCATCTGTTCTCAAATCGTTACATCCGGGAAAAGGAACATATTGACACAGCAAAAATGTTAAACTAATTTTTTCCAAATTTGTTATTACGACCTCACCCAAATGTACAAGTACTTTACTGACTCTAGACAACTAAATATATGCTTTATTGAATAGTTGTCCGATCGCCTCTGTGGTCCAGTGGTCAGAGTTCCTGGCTACAGATCCAGAGTTCCAGGGTTCGATTCCCGGCGGTACCAGATTTTCTTAGAAGTAGTGGGTCTGGAACGGGGTCCAGCGGCTCCGGTATAGAAAAACGAAATTAACGGCCGTGGGGATCCTTTGCGCTGACCACGTGACACCCTCTATCCGCAAATGTTGGCACTAACTTCGCCGATAAGCTGCGGTCGCTCGGTCGGTATAGTTCTCTTGCGGACTAAAGACCACGGAGTTTGTGGAAGGTTTTACTGCATGTACTTACTTCCGCCGCAGTGCTCGAGTCCCGAAGCAGTACTACAGTTGGCACAGTTTGTTGAGAGTAACATTTCCATCTCCTGTTCTACATTTCGTCTCTTAAAAATAACTTTAATGTTCACTTCCTTCATTTTCCACGCTTCCCACTTACATTTGCCTCCTCTATGTCTTTCTCGTTTCCGTTTTCTTCCGAGTATTTTCCTTTCCTTCTGAAATGAAATGATGAGATGGAAGTTGGTACCAGGATATCTTGTGCCCTCTTCCGTCTCTAGCACAGTGTGTTTTTAATTAGCGAAAGTTTAGTTTCAGAAGGCGGAGAAGCGAGTTCACTTCGCCCCGGGTGGACTTGATCTATACTTCAAATTATTTTTATCGTTTTTTAAGGTCGAGACGAGAGGGCGCCTGTCAACTTGTTTCCCTTTCATTATCGTTGCTCTCTTATTTCACTTTTCCCCTCTCTTTCTCTCTCCTTCTGATGGCGCCTCGACAAACGCCGGTAGAAACATCTGAAGTTCAGTTGCCTCTCTCTGGAAAATATCAGAAGTTGTGAAGGTTTTCGTAGAACATAACTTTGCGAAATTATGGATCCTTTCACCTTGCTAAATGAACTCAAAAAGGGACAGAGCGCACAAGAGCCGTTCGCTGATGCAGGTAACTCGATTTTACAATCAAAGTGAAATAGCTCAAGAGAAGACAGTTCTAAAACACTTCTTGGTAAAGTTGATTTAGAAGACTCAACTCACAGATTATAGGCCTAATTGAAGGACGTAGGTAGTTCAGTACGGGGAGGGGTGGACTCCTTCGCGCCCGGCCCCCTTCTGTCTTCTGGTACCCCAAATTTGGCTGTATAAGTCATCATCATCACTGTAAGTAGTATACATCATGTAATGAATAACATACGGTGTCTACAAAGTCCTTATTTAGATTTTTGTCGTCATGATCTAGGGGTGTGGATTGACGAATGGAACTATTGACCACTTATACACGCCGATTGGAACTACAAGCAATTGCAGCGCCACCGGTAATCTCCACAATTCACAGATCACCACAGTACTCGCTAAGCCTTTTCCAGTCTGCTATGTCTTCATCAGCCATTCCCTAGCAGCGGCTTCTAACAGTGGATATTCATCAGCTTCATGCGCCCAAGTCCTCTCTTCACAGACTCCCGCACAGAACTGACTTGGTCGCCCGAACTCTCTTCCTTATAACTCCGCGGCACGGACCACGTAGAAATACACCTTTTCCAACAGTACCTCTTTTGTTGCGCGTCGATTCGTTGCTGCGGGGACGTGTTTACCGAGTGGTTGCCTAGAAACGGCTCTGACATATTTGCCTACCTCGCAGTTGTCGCATAGTAACAGCTCTACACGCTATACTATGCTCCATCCGTTATTGGCAACGAGACCGTCACGTGATAATTACAAAATTACCGCATTCTGTTTCCAACATACTTCTGGTATTCATACGCCGACGAGCCTACACAGGACTATTTTCTGTAAAGTTGCTCACGCAAAGTGTGATGTGGATTGTGGGGTCATTCTAAGCGGAAATTTGACGTTTCTTTGGGATGTAAAAGCTATCCAAAACTTCAAGCACTTGTTTTCCTTGAAGCGCAATCGTCTCCTGTTCAATTTCCTATTGGAGTGTAATAAGATTACAGCAATATCTGCACAGCCATTAAAAGTCCCTACAAATCTTCCCTTTCCCCCCCCCACCCCAATTTTTTTTTACTTAAATTCTTCACAAAACCTAAGTTGGCGAAATCTAAAGTGTTCCACGTGAAGAGCCCCGGGAGGAACGCTGGGCCATGTCAAACCACCGATTGCAGGAGCTCGGGAATGTAAAGGGGGGGAGAGAGAACTGATAATAAAAGAGGAGAGAGAGGAGGAACTTTTCTTCATTCAAGTTTTACGTAACTCTGACGTATTCGAGTCGAAGTGGAGGGAAATATGGCTGCCTTTTCTTGTATGGAACTTTGATACCGAGTGAAGTGTTTGAAGCGGAAATGTGGCTGGAGGCGGAAGTATGCAATGTACTAAGAGAAAGACATCCCCTAGTTGCTGCCTTCCAAATATACAGGGCTTTCCAATACTCGCCAGCCATGTATAATGGAAGTTTTAATCGGTTACAGCGTGAGAGACCATTACTGAAAGTGTCCTTCCTTCTTCTTATGCTGACGCTTGAAACATTGCTTACCATATACCATATTGGATAAGCTCTATCATTATTGTGGCTTCTACACCCGTTGCTACGCAACGGCTCGGTAAACAGCGACCGATGCTAGATAACGTCCCCTACCTATACGCACACAACAATAGAAGAATGTGTTTTCTCTGTGGTCCGTGCCGAGATGTTATAACCGGAAGTTTTGGAATCGCAAGCCATTTCTAGTATTTACCTCATAATGCTCGTTTTACCCCAATATATATATGTATACTGTTCTGTGTCTTTCACACACTGAATATACATATGTGTAAGTAAGACGTTATATACAGGAACCCGTATAGCTCAGAGTGTGTAATGACTAGACCAAAGACTCGACGCCCGGGAATCTGGGTTCGATTCCTGAACTGAATTCGGTCAGTCCTTGTGAACACGGCCTTGAACCTTGCAAGTTACAACTGGTCTTAAAGAAATTTGATCTGGAGTGGACTCAGATGACTCATGATAGAATCCAGTTGCGGAATCTTGTGAACACGGTAATGTACCTTTGTGTTCCTAAGGATTCTTATGGAATATGACTGTAACTGGACGCTAACGTGTCCAGCGGTGGGCTGCTGTGAACACGGCAGTGGATATTCGTGTTCCGAAACACAAAAAGAACGACGAATTTTTAAGAGTTGAGCCACTGTCAGCGTAACAAGAGGGATTCTCTATGGATCTGGATATTAGACGCAAGATTTGTTCTGGTCTGTATGACGCACCTAAGCGTGTAGGAAGCGCTTAATTGCATTTACTTACTGATTCCGTAGGTTCCCTGTGTGAGCTAACACTTGTTTCGGGGGACCGGTGAAGGGGCGGTGAAGGGGCGCTGAGGGGTACTTATGAAGAGGCTCTTGAGGCACCAAAGCGAAACTTGAGGTACTAAGCTGGCTGTTTTACTTCGTTTGTGTGTAGGCGGCCACGTGGGCGATGTTTAATCTCATTACTTCTTGTGGTCATCTCACATCTTACGAAGCCAAGCCGGATCAGTTAATTATTTCTGGGATTGTCAGGCGAAAGCCTGTGATATTCATGTATAAGTAAGACGCCATGTATTTGGGGTGCAGTGGTCCTCATGTTTAAAACACTGCAAATATTATGAATGTAAGATGGTTCTGACTGAGTACCGTTTATGACCTGAAGATGGAAGCAGTATATAGCCCCGAAACTTCTGACTATCTACGACCTACACACCGTTACAGCCCACAGGATTGTACTCTTAAACGTTAAGTATATTCTTTCACACTGCTAAAACCAGCTTAATTGGATGCATAACAACCAGCAAATTATGAGACATTTTGGTCGCATTTTATGCGAGGATGCGTTTCTGAAGACTTCGCATAACTGAAGACAAGTGTTGAGATTCTTGTCGATTTTTCTTAATTAGCGTAATTTCAAACTTTGCACATAAATTTATACTTCAATCATATTTTTTTTATATCGCATTAAATTAGAGTAAATTAAGACAGCACTGTATTTCATTTAGAAAAAGAGATGTAGGCAGACCGAGGAAGAGATGGAACCGATGATAATATTTTATTTCTGCAGAATATTTTGTAATCAACTCAAATATATTTATAGTGAAGTTACATTTGTATGTGGAAATACCGTGACGCCCGTTGAGAAGTAACGGGAATTCTCATTATTTCTTACATAGGCGTTTGCACTTTTATTCGCAGGAGGCTGAGTGGACCCCGTTCCAGACCCACTACTTCCCAGAAAATTTGGTAGCGCCGGGAATTGAACCCGGGACCTTTGATCTGTAGCCAGGAACTCTGACCACTAGACCATAGAGGCGGTCTTTATACTTAACATATACACATCATAATACACATACTGTGAAACTACATAATACCTCTGTGTTCGTGAAATGAGAAATGAATTACGTTCTTTGCGCATGTTAACGGACGAGATTTCGCTGCTATGGTAACATGAGTTTGCGTAATGGCAATGCTTGCACCTAGGAACATTGAATGCAGCCTTAATTAGAACATTGTGATAGCGCTGGCAGTTGTTTGGTCATCGTGTTTTCTTTCTGTTCATGTCCGAATTCATTTCCACACCAATGAATTCTTTGTAATAAGTATCACAAATGGAATGTATGCACGTGTGGTGTTGACATCAATACTGACCCCATGAGAGGACTGCCGGACGAAGCCTTTAATCAACCGCTATAAATCTCCCCTCGGAGGCAGCCACGCTTCGAGAAATTTCGTGGTCACCAAAAATTATTTATCTTATATTTAGAATTAGCATGAAGCCCGTCAACATTTCTATTTTAAATAATTAGAAAGAAGTTAACAAAATTGTTCTCTTTCGGTATAGCGGCGGTCTACGAGCTGCACGGTTGGGATTCGATTCCCGGAATGGGGGAAAAATAATTTTATAACGTCCAGACCGGTTATTGGGCCCACCCAGGATCCTGTCCAGTGGGTAACAATGGCCATATCTTTGGGGGTAAAGTGGCAGGGGAAACGAACTGATCAGTAACTTCCATCTAGTGCCTAGGTCAAGAATAGTAGAGCTATACTCGTACTTCCACTCCCCCATACGCTTTCATGGAGAGAAACAACCCTACTTTCGAATTGTGTTCCAAAGAACTGAAGACATTGAACAGAATGCAAAATACTATATTTGTTACAACAGTAGCGTACAGCGTTCGGCGCTCCCTTCGTCAGACGTAAATATCCAGTGATTGTTCACAGAGTTTTGTATTGTCACGTGTTGGGTAGGTCACGCGAAGAATAACTTCACGCCGTTCTGGATCTAGCGAATTTATTGAACACTCACTCTCACATTTACACAATTCACAGTTCCACAACTGCTGCCATCGGCAGTATCACAATTACTGCTGCTGGAGTCACTGCCATGCACTCGATACAACTCGACTGGTAGCTGCTGGACTTCAATTCATAGTGGATAGTACTAGTTCAATACTCACTACTCAATCCTTATGTAGCTTCCGCACTGACAACACAGAGATCAGTTACGTGATAGCTACTACTGTTGCATAACGTCGTGTTTAGAGGCGTTGCTGGGGAACGCTGCCGAGAGTTGTTTATTGCTGCGTGGCAACCAGCGTTCTTCGGCTCGGCTCCTCACGGCACGGCACGGAGAAACACCGATTTCCTTACTGTTGCGTAACTTGGCAACCGACCGTTTATCAAGGGTCTGTCTTCGTGATAACTCGTTCCACCTCCCGTTGCCCAGCAACGGTTAGACGTCACAGTATTTTGTGGGGAGGTTAATTTGTCGCCAATTTTATTTACAAATCTATTTGAGTTCTTGAGAGAAACATTACAAAACAGATTATACTGTTTCAGGTTCTTGCCGTCAGCACGGCGGTGACTGTGAATTTTGCCATCTTCTGCAGTGTGACGTTGCGTATTCCTTTTGTGGGTTCGGTTCCCGATGAGGTCATTGCAATATTTCAATTGACCTTTTCCTTCCAGCCGCACTGTGGCCCTGAGGTCGAATCAACCTCTAACAGAAAAGAGTACCAGGAATCTTCCTGCCGGATAAAAGGCGGCCGACGCGTAAGGCTGACAACCTCACTGTCCAGAAAGTGTGGGAGCCTCGACGTCTCACAACCCTATGGGCCTCCACAGCCTTTTAACAGCGGAAACTTTGCCTTTACCTGTCAATGTATTGATCATATAGAGGTTATATGCTAAGATGGGGCTGAAGTGAAAATGTATGGATGTGGTCGTCGCCTAATGGAAGAACTATTTTCTCGAAGGGACTGAGGAAAAGTACGAAACATATACGTAATTGCCTCTGTCCTCGTGGAGATTTGAACTAAGCACTTGCCACATACGTGTCAAGAACATTACCTCTTGTCCACTCAGCCTGATATGATGCCGTGTAGTATCAAAGTTTCGGAGCAATCTCTTGTCTCCATCTTCATGGCAGAAGAGAGAATAATGAAACTATGAAGACGGAGACATCAGACGCAGCTGATACAGTGCTACCAGACTACACGGCGACATTGCGGAAGACAGGAATATGAAAATGATTCTCATCTCGAAGAGTGTGAGACACTGTGAGTCTTTGAAAGGCAGAGTACAACCGCAGAGCGCAATGTTCACGTGACGCGTTGCGCTGAGGTGCGCTGTCAACTTTCTGTTGTGTATCTTCCTATCATACCGTGCACTTATCTTTGCATCCGTACGTCAACTGGGTATCCACAAAATCCATTATTTATCCAGAAACATAAAGAAATGAAATAAACTGAACCAGAGTGAAAGGGAGAACAACAGATAAAACAGATATAAAGAGGAGGCCTGGAAAGAGGTTGAATGAGTTTGTGAATGGCTCACGGGAAGTCAGAAACGGGGCACAATAAATAATAAAAAAAAAAGGCGTGAAGGACGCGCCTCACTGTCATTTGTTATGATAGCCTCTCGTTTGTGTGACGTCATGATGAACGAGTCCGCCCGCAATCCCGTAGTTCAGATGTAGAGGGGAAAAAATTCCCTCCCCCAAAAAAGAGAAATAGGACAAACGAGGCTGATTCTACATACAATGCAAGGTGTGGCGACGTCGATAACATAGCGACCTGCTTTACAACCGGTCCGTGTCTCTTTTCAGTTCCTAATGTTAACATAGAATATACTGCAAGAGATATTTCACGTTGGATATTTTATGTTTATGAATATCTTATTTACGATTTCGGTATGGCAGTCCGTATCAATTTCCACCGATCCAGCGAGGTTATTTCTGGAAGTGCCAATATAACGGGCGTTGAGAAGTTAGCGGGAAATCGCGTCATTTCTTACATAAGCTTTCGTATTAATAACTTCCCCTGCTTTCTCCCGTATTCCTTTCCAGTTTGGATATTCTCGGGTGATACGTCGAGGCCGACTTTTAACGTCATCTCCCACGAATAACACGCACAAAAATTCTACAGTAAACTGTTTTCTTTGTTAACTATATCACAGTTCAAATATGCATGTTCTCAGTAATGACGGAATAGACACGATACACTGAAATGAATACTGCTCGCTCGTTCTTGACCTGCTACATATCCTGCCTTCATGAAACATTCTGACATTCGACAATTCGTTGCTATGGTAACCCAAAATTGCATGAGGTCAGTGGTGAACCTCAAGATTACAGAAATTGTATACAAGTATATATAGAGGGATTTATACAAGGTATTTTAAGTAATGCCGTAGAGACTGGTAGAAGTTTTCACAGGCACACACCTGAGGAGGCATCCGGCAAAAAGCAAGGAGTAATCTCAGCCAGACTACACGGCATCATATCACAGAACGCATACACTGTGTGAGTAGGGTCAGAGCTCTCCAGGACAAAGAGTGGTGAAAGTTGGGTTTCGGAGTTTTGAAGTTGAATGCCTGTCAGTAAGATCAGAACCATTACCGTAGATACTCGTACGTCTGTGCGATTTTAGTACATACTGAAATCGATAATAAAGATAAATATTCCATAAAGTATACACGGGAAGATCGCCCTTCTGACTGTGGTCAGAAAGTGGCAGATGTACGTCATATCACGGGCCTGGAGATGGGCTTCAAGAAACCTCTTTACATATTTAACGAATGTATTGACGTGGGGACATAAATGGATTATATTTTCATGATTTTCTTATGTACATAAGCCATTTGTTGCTTCGGCGATATGAAGCTTACGGAGCAACTTGGTTCAAACGATAAGGCTCCTGCCTTGTATTTTGGAGGTACACGGTTCGATTCTTGGCTCGGGAATGGGCCCTCATACCTAAAGCCTAAAAACTCCGTGGCCTGTAATCCGCAAGCGAACTATACCGACCGAGCGACCGCAGCCTGCCGGAGAATTTAGTGCCAACTTTTGGGGATAGAGGGTGTCACGTGGTCAACGCAACGAATCTGCTTACCCCGTGGTGGCACTGATTTTAATGGATTGGTTACT
>NW_019718618.1:917846-925918 GCF_002891405.2 Cryptotermes secundus | reverse complement strand
GTGCGACAGCTGCGTGACGCAAAAATATAACTGCTGGGAGAGGTTTTCTGTGCGGTCCTTGCCGGGGTGTTATAAGTTTGACAAGTCAAGAGTTCAGTTGTGAGACCGTCGCCGGCCAGTGAGGACTAGAACACGTCTGTAGTCACACTCAATCACGTGACAGTACATTAAGATGAAGTGCCTCAAGACTATGGCTAGTCCCAGATTTTGGTACTAACTACACACAACCTTCATGTTTTCATATCAGTGATTATTTGATAATTGAAAGAAATGTGTGAAAGTACTTTCACTTTGAGTGGATGCAAAGTGTTGCGATTCATTAGGAGGGCACCACACTAGGAAAACGTATTGGAGAGCGGAGGTATAGATCCACACATTCTTAAACTCAGCACTGGATGAAAGTTAATATTAAGCTTTACTCCCCGGCCGCTTTATCCCTGAATAAATTGTTCGCAATTCCCGTTGGACTGGAGACTTGGTGGGCGTGAGATACGGTATGGGCGCTGTCCTTCCCCAGCCGGGAATCGAACCACAAGTCTTTTGAGTTCCTTCTTTTCATGAGTTAGCAGGTCAACATTCCGGAACCTTAGAACATGATCCTGCTCCTCTTGACTTCTTTTTGTAGTGAACCGGAAGCCTTCAGAAGGGTGTAACATACCCAGCTGTTCAATAATGGAACATATAAAGCACAGTGTATTACTCCTCCCAAGGAGTGCTGTAAGTAATTAAATATTTTAAGGGCGGTTCGTGTTGCGTGGTAGTAACAGCAGCAAGAGAAACGAACAACAAAGTTGTCCCTGGGCCCTCAAGGGACCTCTTTGTTCCGCGCTTGCCGGGCTGCTGGCTAGAACTCAGGATGCATCTGCCAACTCGACTCAGGGTCCGGCGATCGTGGTTTTCCACTGTCTTCAAGCGAATACTGAGTGGCTACTGCGTGCCTCTCATGCGCTACTAGCAAATTAAATTCATCAAAATTAAACCTCTCTGTTACCAAAGTTACTAAATTATTTTTTCCTAAATCGTACAACTTTCAGTTCAACAGAAAATCAAAATTTCTCTGCTCCTGTTTGTAAAGATGTAAATGGAGAGAATCGACTTCTTCACGCTCCAGCCTCTTTATCCCCTACGAAGGAATCCCGGTACTCATTTTATAGGAAAATGCCTTGGTTCCAGAACCGGTCTGGAAGCTGTGCGGAGAGAAGAAATCTCTTACCTCTGACGAGATTCGAACCTCAGTTCTTTTTCATCTGGCCACTATTCTTTTTTAATTCGTATAGTGGGGGGGGCGGTGGAGTCCAGCTGGGTCCACTCGGCACGTTGACCACTGATTGCCCTATTGTACTTGCCCCGGGTGATTATGATGACGGAGAATTTGGTGGAATGAAGATTGGCAGGGGAAACCGAAGTACTTGGAGAAAACACGCCCCAAACACAAATCCCACTTGACCAGACCCGGGATCGAACCCGAGCCGCCGTGGTGGGAAGCTAGCGACTGACCGCTTGAGCTATGGCGCGGCCTTTTCAGTGTTTTGATCGTTAACTCTTTACACAGCAGGCAGGAAGATAGAATCCCTCTCTTGAATATAAGCAAGTATTCCTCTAATTTAATATGGCATTAATTTTTGTAGAAACATTTATTTTTAATTTAAATTGTCAAAAGTTTTGTCCCACGCGAAGATTTAATTAAAATACGACAAAATTTGAAGATTGAAACAGTGCGTTTCTCCGAAACCCCGTAAATGTTATCAGACTAGACGGCTTCATTTTCCAGAAGTCAGTACTATCCGCATGTGGTAGGCATTTAAAAAGGTAACCAAAAGGAAATTCTTAAAGAAGAGCTAGAAAAAATGTGATGGAAACACAACCTTGAACGACCAAGGTTCAGATGGAAGAATAATATTAAATTGAAGCTTAAAGAAATGCATTGAAATGCTCTGGATTATGATAAGGACCAGTGGTAATAAACTTTGGTTTATTTAAAATTATGCGAACTACTTATTTAGCTGAGCGACTGTTAGCTTCTAAAGGACTCTATTCCGTGGAGTGAGTTAGACAGTTACGAGGAGATACGTTTGTGCTTTCGCTCATCTTGCTGCTTCCTTCTTGCTGGTTGCTTTCCTATCGGTTCTTCGACTCTGAAGATGGAGGCAGATATTCGTCCATAATGTCGGTAAACGTCTACCAGACTACACGGCGTAACATCATAGAGGATAATACCCCTGACAGCCAGCGCAGTTGAAACCTTAGATCCAATCTTGTCCCATATTCCCTTGTTGATCTGCTTGCCCGCAATGCAGCCCATCTTTCCAAATGTCACATTTCCAGTCGATGGAGCCTTCTGCAGACGTCTCCCACGCACCTTGCTCTCAGAGGAATGGATTCCGCACAGAGCGACTGCCTGCCAGCATCACAACAACGCGATATGCACACACATTTCATTTTCCGTGGTGACCGAACTTTGTTGTTAAGGACCTTCGCTACTGTTGCGTTCCTGAAAGGAAAAAATCTGACGCCCTTTATGGGCCAAAGTTCTTCTTGGGAAATTAATAGTTTCTCAGCTCATCGAGAAATTCCTCGCCTTTGTGGAATCCAGAAGTTCATTACGGTATAAATAAGTGGGCCTTCTTGTTTTCTGGTCCACAGCGCGCAACATCGCCCCTCGTTTGTTCCTTTTATCTTTCTAATTTCTTTTTTGTATGCCACTTTCTTCCTATCTATCTCTCCCTCCGTTCGTCCTCTCCGATCGTCCATCCATCCATCCGTCAATCTGTCTGTCTATCTATATACCTGTGCAGTCTCTACTCTGTCCGCCCGCAAGTCTCCCCATCCTGTCCGTCTGTGCGTGTAAGGATGTCTGTAACTTTGTCTCGCAGTCAGTGATGACAGAATCACTCAGTTCAGGACAGCACAGGTTCCCTCCAGAGACCTGGGCGCCCACACAGAGCAGCCGCAATGGATACAGGTGCGTGTCGCGACGTCTAGTGTGGGCAGAATGAATCGTTTAGCGAGCAATTTCCTGTCAGTTTGCTTCGCCGCATTTACACGTCCCAGCACTTGAAATTATAGTTGTAATGGCGGGTAGCAGAGGAGTCTCGAAGCCATGAATCTGAATGCCTCCTCTCTTCCATTCTTTCTAACTGATATAAAGGAAAGAGAAACTACTTACTTGCCAAGCAATTTACGTGCTCGAATTTGCAGGAAACCGTAACGGAAGCTATCCATCACACATGCCTTCTTATTCCCCCACATCTCTGTCTTTCGTCTCCACTTCCCCAGCTCCTTCTGTTACAACTTCAAAATAAATATTATTATATATAGACCCAGAGGGGACGTGGCAGGGGGCCAGGGCGTAATGGGGCTCCCGCTTCTGTTGTTACGTATAAAGAGTAGAGATGACTTACGTACCATTTTTATCCGACGCTAAGTTTTTAAAAAGTTCTCAGCTCGTTTATTCTTACGGAGAAAAAGAAAGCTGTTTCCTTACGATGTTTTCTCTTCCTCTGAAACTTATATATTAAAAGGAAGTTGAGTTGTGGTTGTGAAATTAGCTCACTGCCTCCTTGATATTCATCTTTGTATCATCACCACCAGGAACCAAGACGGCTCAGTCACTATAGTGACTAAAATATTGGTCCAACGAACTGAGAATAGGCGGAGGACACTGGAAGGGGTGAACAAGACGGTTCTATTCTAGGACTGAGTCCAGATCGGCCCTGGGGCTCACCCAGTCACTATGCACCTTCCAGAGTACACTTTTCTCCGGTGCTGACGTAAATAAATTGTGGGGCTGTATCCTTACTCCCCACTGTCTTAATGGGACCGTGCCATAGCTCAAGGGGTTAGTCGCTGGCTTCCCACCTCGGCGGTCAAGTGGGATTTGTGGTGGACAAAGTGGCGCTGGGGCATGTTTTCTCCGAGTACTTTGGTTTCCCCTGCTAATCTTCATTCCACCAAATTCTCCATCATCATAATCGTGCCGAGTGGACCCAGTTGGACTCCACCCCCCACCCCACCCCCCACTAAGCGAAATAAAAAAAGTCTTAATGGAGTGGCGTTCAATGACTCGCAGGGACGACTGTTTCTCTTCCATATTTAGCAATCATACCAATGTCATTATATCATGTCGCCATGATATGTCTCTGCCAGCTAAACACTGGCTTCTAGCAGCGGCGGAGTCTCGGGTTCAATCCCGGTGTCTTAATGTGACGAAATGGCCTTGAAAGAGGGTTCTCTCGGATTTTCTTCGGTGTCTCTCCGCTAATCGTCTTTCCACTGTTGCATCGTACTCTTCTATCACCGTCCCTTGAGTTGGTCGGTAGCCCTGAGCAGACGGTGCCTTATCACATCCCCGGTCATGAAGCTAGGAACTTGGTCTCTCACCCGGCACGTGGCTGGTTCCTGAGTTAGGAAAGTATCGTCTTGTTCCGATGTCTGACGTCATGGACATTCGATCTATCTACCTCCTATGCAACAAACGCAAATATACTGAAAAATAAAATTTGTGGACAAAACGAAACATATTTTACGTTCAGCATACATTGTCCAGGAATCACACACTCAAGATATCACTCTAACTACGGCAAACATCAAGTCTTCTCAGTCCACAATAGTCGTTTCCTGGTAACGAATTCTAACACTGTCCGCTTAGGTCCTTACCGTCTGGCACACACCCCCACAACTGAATAACTGCACCGACTAAGTCTCCTCGTCACATACGCCTTTACAATTCTCTCAGTGCTTCAACTGGCTAACTCCCAGGCTGACGGCCATTTCACGCCAACGTCCTAGTCTACTCTTCACAGACTAAATTTCAACTAACTCAGCTCTAAACTTCGTCCTCGACACAGACTACGTAGAAAAGACAGCCTTATATTTTTGTAGTTCAGTTGTTGCTGAAATGTGTTTACTGTGCCGTTGGGTAGCAACGGCCGCGGAGCGGACCACAGAAAACGCCGCTTCCCACAGTCCCTCTGTTGTTGCGTGTTGATTCTTTGCCTAGAAACGGGTCTATAAGCCACAATATGTTCCGAACTTCCTACGGATTTCAGGGTAATTAAGTAAGAAGTTTTGGGAAGAACTACACGCCTAATTTTCTTGATACGACACGGATTGTATAGTAATCGACGCTTCTAACATTTTTGTGTTGTTGCACGTGTATTCGTTGCCACGTTAACGTTTATACCGAGCCGTTGCCTAGCAACTATAGGGGGATACACATATAGACACAGACTAATGGAAGGAATTTATAAGTACGTCATTGACATGGATTCAGTTGCCATGATATACACACCAAGTTTCATAAAGATTAGAACAGACATTCAGACGTTAATAGGGGGGACACACAGACACACAGACAGCAGCTTGAGAGCATAAACGTACTTGCCGAAAGTAAGCGATCACACGGGAGTTGTCAGCTGTAAGGTTGTCACCCTGCTTCAGTAATACATACAATAGTATACCACGAGGACGCACGGAGAATGAAGGAATAGCTGCGAACTAGGTGAAAGCGGGTGGTCAGTTTTATGCTCCGGCCGCTTTTCCTCCTATGAAACAGACCTCCTTCCTGGTTGGGTGGGAGACTGGGTGGACCCCAGGGGGGTTTTCGACGCTATGGAGAAGGGAGAGATGTCTTACAATCAGGAGTCGAACACAGATTCCTCGGTTGTTCAGCAAGGAATATGGTCACTATACAGAGTGAGTTATACCCGCGTACGTCTCTCGGCTTGTTAGTAATCCTGCAACGACTGCACCCTCAGTATGGGACCCATGAACATTACAAATCCACCCTTTGCGAACATTTTGGGAATGTGGGTACTTGTGTTTGTCGCGTATCCGATTGCCCCGAGAGGGAAATGCTCATCTTTTTATAGTTCAGATACACAATATAAAAATCTGTTTTTGAGGGGGGGGGGCAGTATGAAAATTGAGGCGTATGGAATCCGCCCCGGGTTGGTATCCCACTCATGCTGTTGCACTAGTTTCATAATAGCCTTTACGTAGAAACAGTTTCATTAAAATATGTCTTGCGGCTCCACCGTTTACTAAGTTACGCGTTTCTGTTAAAATTCGTGTTTCTCATTGGAATATAAGCAGGCTGTACGCACGCAACTGGAAACAGGCCTGTTGACCCCTTGAAGCCCCGAGAGAGAGAGAGTGAGAGAGAGAATTGGGGGGGGGGATTGCTCAGAGTCATTGCGTTTTTCGGGAGAAAACAGAAAAATCCCTGGTTTTGTGGTATCCACTACAAATAATACCTTATTAAGTGTTATATTGTGGAAAAGGATAATTGTCAGAAAAAGAAAATCGATGGCGGTACTCTGTTTTAGGTCTGCTGTACTTTTCAGGGTAATTTTAATAAATTTCTTACTTCATAGAGGAATACCCACTGAAAATTCAACAGGAAATTTTGACAGTTCATATGTGTAGCCATCGTATATGGCGATAACTCTTTCACTGAGCCATTTTACCCACTAGAGCCCTTGAGGAAACATTTGAAATCATAATATCATTGAATATGCACGCTAGGAACTTGGAAGCTTCTGGAAATACCGCATGAGCGAATGATTTTAACAGCAATAATCTAGAGGAAATATTGACTGTGAAGGTCGGCCCTGTGATACTGGCAGAGACATTTTCCGTATGTTTACTTTTTTATATAACGACGCTGTCAATAGCCCAAACTATACGGCGGCTAATGATTGGAAGATTAATGAATTGGTAAAGATGTCCGTTGCGATAACCTCATATCTCACATGATTATTCATAGATATGTATGAGTAGTTCCATGGAATTGAGTTCTGCTTGGGAAGCTAATAGTTGCTCAGCCACTTGAGAAATTTCCAGCATTGTTCCGTCCACAAGACCTCATCTCTGTCCGGGGCCTCCCATCCTATTTCTTTAAGATCCATTTTAATATCATTCTCCCATATATACTTGTACTTCTGACACCAGCTGCCATGTGTTAGAGTAACTCTCGACGGGGTTTTGAATTGGAGATTAGATTTATTGACCACTTGCAGGTCGTAACTTTAAATACACACTTTACAAATCACTACAGCACACTCCAAGTCTTTTAAGTCTGCTGTCACTAGTCGTTTCTCGGTAATGGATCTTAACAATGGAAATTCTTCAACCGCACCAACCAAATCGTCTCTTTACAGACTCCCTTATAATCGAGTAACTTCTAAACTTGCCCCGTTTATAACATTTCGGCACGGACAGCGTAGAAAGCACCTTTCATTGTTGTACTCCAAGAGCTTCCGCCGGTAACATGTTTGTTTCGAGATCGTTACCCAGTAACGGCTTCNAATTGGTAAAGATGTCCGTTGCGATAACCTCATATCTCACATGATTATTCATAGATATGTGTGAGTAGTTCCATGGAATTGAGTTCTGCTTGGGAAGCTAATAGTTGCTCAGCCACTTGAGAAATTTCCAGCATTGTTCCGTCCACAAGACCTCATCTCTGTCCGGGGCCTCCCATCCTATTTCTTTAAGATCCATTTTAATATCATTCTCCCATATATACTTGTACTTCTGACACCAGCTGCCATGTGTTAGAGTAACTCTCGACGGGGTTTTGAATTAGAGATTGGATTTATTGACCACTTACAGGTCGTAACTTTAAATACACAGTTTACAAATCACTACAGCACACTCCAAGTCTTTTCAGGCTGCTGTCACTAGTCGTTTCTCGGCAATGGATCTTAACGACGAAAATTCTTCAACCGCACCGACCAAATCATCTCTTTACAGACTCCCTTATAATCGAGTAACTTCTAAACTTGTCTAGTTTATAACATTTCGGCACGGACAGCATAGAAAGCAACTTTCATTGTTGTAATCCAAGAGTTTCCGCGGTAACATGTTTGTTTCGAGATCGTTACCCAGTAACGGCTTTGTATAGTCGCTTATTAAGTATTTCCTGCCTAGCAGCGAATGTTGTCTGGTTGTTTGTTTCGAGATCGTTACCCAGTAACGGCTGCGTATATTTGCTAATAAAGAATCTGTTGCCTAGCAGCGAATGTTGTTTGGTTGTTTGTTTCGAGATCGGTACCCAGTAACGGGTCTAC
>NW_019718618.1:807969-916930 GCF_002891405.2 Cryptotermes secundus | reverse complement strand
CTGATGCAGGTCCCTATCAGGCTGTACGGTGACAGCAGGAACCTAAATAGCCTTACAGCCTCTCTGCAGCTACAGTAAGCTATAAAATATAATTAACTAATTCTTTTCAAACGGCGACATCTCTTAGTCCACAGATTCAGTCGGTATGATATAGGGACACCAACAAATACCTTAGCCTGAAACACGTGGTACACACTGTTCTTGAGACGGTTAAATAAGCAATGACGACATGAAGTGTAATTACCAATTTCACAAAGAGAAGAATCATTGTGCTAAGCGTGTTGCTGAAGCTGCCTTGCAGGGGGCAACGCAGTGTGTTTACGTGTAATGAGCAGTGGCGGGCGAGTGATAGGATGTGACAGGTGACGTGTGCGCCGTGCAAACTAATGTTATCATGTCTGTGAGATGAACATGGCTCCAGAGATTTGCGTTCTTGAGATTAAAGGTTTAAAATCAGTGGATCGCGATTCACTGATGGCGCGAGTACAGAGAAGGATATAAACATAGATTTAAAGGAACAGTGAACAGTGTAGATATTCGTCTTGTATTCGGAAAGGGGTCGTGTCGGGTGGTGGTAAAGACGGCGGTTATCCTGACTGCTTTTCCTCAGTCCTTCCCCATCAGAGACTGGTATGTTACCGTGATTTCCCCACGGCACCTGTTCACGTTACGCAGCGCGAGATAACGCGAGATAAGCCACGAAAGAGCTGAAGCCGTCGCCATTGCATTTTGCTTCTGCTCCCTATCCATGGGGTGAGACTAAGTGCACTTGGTCCTACTGCCACTCTTTGGTTCACTGTACCAGCCCCGGATGATAGATGATGATGATTGTAGAGCAGTCAGTGAAATGCGAATTGGCAAAGGAAACCAAAGTACTCGGAGGAAACCTGCCCCAGTGCCTCTTTGTCCACCACACATCCCACCATTTTTGACCTAGGCACTAGATGGAGTTGAGTGTCCAGCTTCACGCTTCGGCCGCTTTACTCACTCTCCCCATTGGATAGGAGGCTGAAGTGGGTTCCAGAGTAGGTCTGGACACTGGAGAAGATAATATATTGATTTTGCTGGGATTCTAACCCCTGCCATCTAGCCGGTAACCCGTCATATCGACTGAGCTATCCCGGCTCTTAAATTAAATATAGAAGTCAAGAGTCTCCTCATTACACAGTTCCTCCAGCCGTTAAGTTGTTGATTATATTTAGAATTATTGAATTTTGAAGCAGGTGTTACATGTAGTAATCGTGTGTTAGAATGCTGAATGAATGTATATGTACGTAGGACAGGGATTAGGCAGTGCATGGGGTGTTCAATCTCGCTAAGTAAGTTCGTGCCAAGCTTCTCCTGAGCTGGGGATCTTCTCGACATATAATGGCCGCCGTGTCTGACCTGTAATGGCTGCACCTGGCCCAATGGACCAAATAGTGGCTTCAAGATGATGATGGGTTCAGGAACCTCTGAGAGACACTCCCATTGAAACACACGGAGCGGAAGAAGTGTTGTACATTCCCGGTGATTGGTTCCTTCACCCGCCACAAAATGACTCTGTGGGGACGCGCGTTTGCTTTTATATCGCTGCTCTATGTCCTAGCAGCAACCTACAGCGGCGTGTGATCCCTGCCATTAAGGGAAGCTGGTCTGACAGCTGACTCTTTCTGTAAAGATGCGTCGGCATACTCTAGGCTGGACGGCCGAGGGATCGGGGGTCGATTTTTGGCAAGGCTGAAAAATTGTTCTCTTCTCCTCAGCGTCCAGACGGGCTCTGGAGCTCACACAGCCTTCATGTAACGTGTATCGGAGGATATTATCTCGGGGGTACAGCGGCTAGAGCGTGAAGCTAGCTGCTCATTACAGTATAATCACGAGGTTAAAATGACACGGTTATAACTTCACTCCATTTTAAGTATTGGTGATGTGTTTGTTGATTAATTAATTTTTCTTTGTGTAAAGGAATTTTTGTAAAGGTTATGTTAAATCAACAGTCCATGAACGAAAACTAATTAACAACTCGTAGGAATCATTTATCTATCTATGGCTCTACAGCTCTTGGCTGGACCTTGGACGCCTTTTCAGTTTCTTGACCTTTTACACAGTCGGTAGTAATCCTTGGGCGGGGGATCAGACCGTCGCAAGGACGCTACCTACGCACAGAACAAAACAAATAGAAAAAACCACACACATCCATATCTGTGACTGTGATTCGAACCCAGGAACCCAGCGTTCGAGCGAGCGAAGACGGTTCATGCCTTAGGGGGGCCATACACGTACGAGTCTAGCTCGCGAGTCCGACTCGGCTCGGGTTCCAATGAGCCAAACTCGTCCGTGTGTGAGTCGCCACGCTCATACGTGTGTGGTGAAATTAATCCGAGCCCGACTCCTCGCCGAGCCGGACTCTCGAGCCAGACTCGTACGTGTATGGGTCCCCTTAGACCGCGCTGCCACTGTGATCGGCCACAGAAATCCTCTACATGATATAAATAACTAACACCAGGGAGCCGAGTTGTTCTTGAGAAGCCACAAGTCCCTCAGCTACTCAAGAATTTCCCAACATTTTACGGAAACCGAAGGTTCATTACCGTATTCACAAAAGCCCGCAAATCTTCCGCATCCTGAACCAAGTTCATACCGCCCCGTCATATTTCTATGAGACCCATTTCACTATTATACATCCACTTACGTCTAGATCTTCCTACTTGTCTCTTTCCTTCCGCTTTCCTACCGAAACCTTGTGTGCATCTTATTTTCTCCATACGTGCTACATGCACTGCCTATCTAATCCTCATTGCTGATAGGTACGCCTTGTCCAATGTGGAAACTGGAGTTATTGTAAACTTATTTGTACTTCACTTCAGTTCATGGGACAAAGGTAATTAAGGAAGTTAAAAGGATGAGGGAGATACGGTCACTTACCTGGACAGACTGAGGAAAATTACGATAGGATAATCAGTTTCCGGGCCGATATTCGATCCCATGTCCTCCTGCAAACAAAGAAGGACGTCAGCATTCAATTCGGCCCAAACACTGCTAGTTATGGCGTCGCAGGGCAGAACAGCGTCGCGATGTCTGATGCAGCGCCATTGTTTCCAATAAAGGATGACGTGTGACCCATTGGAGGCCTCAGCACAGTGAAATGTCACGTGCTGGCCGTGACACTGATAAGTGATGCTCGGGCGCGTTCATGCCTATTTTCAACTTAAATGTGATATATATGTGGTGCAGCAAATGGACTGCCTCTTGTCCGTTGCAAGGGGTTGGAATTGTTAGGTGGGTTATTTATGTATGTTTAAGTACTACGGTCTCACGGCCATGGTGCAGGAATGATGGGTCAAGCTACACGCCTGCCCTCTCTCAGGATTTTTAGAAAAATAAACAAATGAAGCAGAACTCCAATTATAAGTTAAAATGCTAAACTTTCCCCACCACCGCGGTACTAGACGGAGGTGCGCTTTGCCCCGCGGTGCCCGTTGGATAGGAGGCTGGGTAGGGCCCAGGGCCGGTCCGAAACGTAATCTCTTGCCCCTACTGGAAATCCAACTCTGGCCCTTAGCCCGTCTGTATACCGACTGAGCCATCTCGGCTCCAGTCTACTTAATTAAAAAAGGTAAAGCTATTCCTATAACAGACCGCAGAAGCCCACAGTTTGTGAGACGTCGAGGCTCCTACATTCTGTAGACAATCGGCTCATATGTAGATGGTTGTGAGGTTGTCAGCCTGACGCGCCGGCCGCCCTTTACCTCCGGGAAGATTCGTGATGCTCATTTCTGTTACAGGCGATTTGACTCCAGGGCCATAGTGCGGCTGGAAGGATTGGGTAAATTGAAAAATTCAGTGACCTCATCGGGAAACGAATTCTAGAAGTCCCGGCTTGTGGCATCATGCTTCAACCAACTACGCTACCGCGTATCCCTGACCTGTGATCGACAGGGTCTTAAATACCGAAATGAGTAGCATCTGTCGAGCCCTGCGGTTTCCAGAAACGGCTCATTTTTATTCACGGGTGCTGAACTCGTGTAATCTCATCAGAGCACCTGCTCAACTATACTACACATAGGAGGAAGTAAATATGATTTTCGTAATAACGGGGCTGCGATCTTACGAGAGAGAAGCCCCCTAACTTCACAATGTATGAGAAAGTTGTTAGACATAACGAGGTACTGATTTGTCTCCTAGTTAATTGGGAGGAGAAGTGCTTAGCGGAAAGAACAAGACATCCTTGAAAATTTAATGAGCATGTTTTCCTTTTAAATTCCACCGTTTGTGTAAGCTTTGCTAGACATAGCAGAGCCTGAACATAATTTTAGAACCTGTAATGCACTAACAAGCGTAAGTTCCACAGTAACTTTTTTCTACAGCCCTCCTTGGGCCCTGGTCTCTGATTTTCAGTTTCATGATCATTTTACAGACGGTAGAGCTCCTTGGACGGGTGATCAGCTCTTCGCAAGGCCTTTACCTAAACACAGGACAACACGAACACAGAATAAACAGAAACACATACCGAACATTCATGCTTTGTGTGGAATTCGAAACCACGATCCTGGTAGCGAAGACAGTTCATGCCTTAGGCGACCAATACACGTACGGACGAGTACGTGTATGGGCCCCCTTAGACCGCTCGGCTACCTTGACCGGCACAGTAATGTAATGTAATGTAATGCTAGTGGGGTGGGACTAAGTCCCTTGCACTGCGGCCACTTCGGGTCTATTGTACCAGCCCCAGATGATAGGTGAGGGTGATTGTGGAGCAATTGGTGGAATGAAGAGTGGCAGGGGAGAAAACCTGCCCCAGCGCCACTTTGTCCACCACAAATCCCATTTGACCAGACCCCGGGATCGAACCCGGGCCGCCGCGGTGGGAAGCCAGCGACTAACCACTTGAGCTATGGCGCGGCCGACCGGCACAGTAACTTATACATGTCCTGAAATTGAAGGTGATTCATATTACTGTGTTATCCATTGTGATTCCGTGTATTGTTATGTAATGGGGGTTACACTGCCTCCATCTTGGGGACTCAAGTAGCATCTCTCTGAACGTTGTCGGATATACTCAAGTCTGCCATGCTTGAAATGTTTATCATTGAAAACTGATTTATACAGAAGAATGCCGTCTTCCGGGATGTGGCTCCGTGTAGATGTTGTTTGAAGTGACGTTTCGAAGGAACGTATCGACTCCATCTTCAGGGTAGAAAAATTCGCGAACGAGGAACCAGAGTGAGAAGGTGGCTTGGCTTTTTCGCCTGTCAGGAGATGCGAGTAAAATTACTTGCTCCTTTTGACTCTGTTGAAGGATAGATTTAACGTAAATAATATATAAATATGCAGTTTTTACCGCACAGTTAACTATCCCTGTCTAAATTACAAATTCCAATAAGTTAATGCTTTTCTTGGAAATAATTCTTTTATAATATAAGTCACGCATAACACGTTGGTAAGCTCTATGGGCAAAATGGTGAGCTATTTAATGATGACGCAGATGGTGCATATAAAAACAAACTGTATTAAATGTGAACACAAAACACAACACGTCAGTTGTCTCTTAACGGACAGTTCGTACACGGCTTATTCAAAGCTGTAGGCAGCTCGACGTTAAATCCAGCATCAATAGCGAACGGACTGTTAGCCTTCCGACAAGGATTAGCTTTGTGTAATAGATACCATATATAATCGAATTATCTATTAATTACTACCTAAATATCAAATTCATTCAGTAAATTAACATCCCAAACCAGAGACCCATCACACAATTCATAATCGCCGTATTCCTCCGAGAATATCCTTGCGGGTTCCCTCAAAGACAACCTGTTGATTGGCCACCCATGTAACCGGTGCGCGGGTTTATTGTGGGTGTAATTAAGGCTTCTGTATTCAGTTCAGACAGCCCTTTATAGGATTTGGTTTGAAGAAACCCCCAGAATTTGATTTCTATGGTGAAATGGTGTTATACAGCTGTACCGTTAGTCGTCAGGTAACAACCAATGATATTGTCACATTAGGAGATCGCGTGGCTTATAAAACGGGGTTTGGATTTTATGATCGAATTTATTGGACCTTTATAAAACGTGTTACAATGTTTCAGAACACTATCGACTTCTGACGACCTCTTCTGGGGCCAGAGTCACTCGCTGTTATGTAGCCTCGGGTCTAACCTCACGGAAAACACATCCATTGCATAGCAATCGACGTCTACTATCGTCACATATTGTTTTAGGCATTACCTAGCAACGGGTTATTTACCAAGAATCTCTCTCCGCGAGGTGTTTATCGAGCCGTTGCCTAGAAATGGATGTATGGGTCAAAATATTATGACGCTGATGATTACAGAGATGACAAACGATAAGCAAGAAAAACAGAGGAAGCGGGTGTAAAGCTGAATTTGATTTAATCTTACATCTGAAATGGAGGTTTACGTATATCCGAAACGTCGTTCTCTCCCCGAACTACATGGAGTTACAATCTATAAGATCTTTCACTGGAAGAATTGGACCCTTACATTTTAAGAATATTTATGTACATTAAATGTTGCTTGGTCGACGTTGTTTAAAAACCAAGCGCTAATCGTTTGCTGCATTGTATCGATACTGAATGAGATCATGGATTCTTGATGATTGCGTGTTCTTCAAAGTTATTTATGGGACGTCATGTGAAACTAATTAAAACACGGGAAATAATTTTTTAGCATTTTCCGTGAAGTGTGCTTTCTCAAAAATATTCATCTACTTCCTTACAGAAAAACAAAACACAAACTCCGTCGCCTGTAGTCCGCAAGCGAACTATGCCGACCGAGCGACCGCCGCTTGTCGGCGAAGTTAGTACCAACTTTTGCGGATAGAAGTTGTCACGTGGTCAGCGCAACGAATCCCCACGACCGTTAATCTCGGTTTTCTAGACCGGAGCCGCTATTTCCTTCAAATAGCTCCTCAATTATCCTCACGAGGCTGAGTGAACCCCGTTCCAGACCCACTACTCCTCAGAAAATCTGGTAGCGCCGGGAATCGAACCCGGGACCTCTGGATCTGTAGCCAGGAAGTCTGACCACTAGACCACAGAGGCGGTCGACTTGTGGTCTCTTGAGGGATGGGGGGGAACCACGAGAGGAAATGGCGGCTGCGTGACCCACGCGTCGGCAGTGGAACAGCTCAGTAATGACGGGAATACACAGCCAATTTTTATTCCAGACGAAAAGGAGAGATAATTCAGGCTGTGTTCCTCTGGATTGTGATAGTTTTGTGGGTGGTTATGGACGTTTCGGAGGATATGCTGCCTCTCTCTGCACAGTTGAAATATGTAGATGAAGAATTGGCTAGGTTACGTAGACATGTTTGCAGGTCGGCTCTCACTGAGACACATGGAAGGGGTTTAAGTGACTGGACCACGGTCAGGCCCTCGCAGTACACAATTCAGCACTGAAAATGGAGACTGCATTTTGCTCCAAAAAGAATATATTCGCCTAGAAGACTGCACGATGTTACAACCCAGAAGAACACAATCTAACTCACCAAAATTGTGAAGTACTTACAAGAGATATCAGGAGAGAGATTTGAACGTACGTTGTATGTATAGAGTCATTGAAATTGGGTGCCATAGTGACACATACGTCAAGTTTATTGGGAGCACGGAAGGGTGGCATTCAACCAGCAGATGATTATACACGAAATTGGAATGACAATCATAAATTAAGGATACAGCATTTTGTTATGAGATGAGAAGACACCTAGCAGCCATGGTAAAAGTAAAAGGTAAAGCTATCCCTGTAACGGACCGATAGAGGCCGATAGAGTTGTCAGACGTTGAGGTTCCCACATTTTCTAGACAGTCGGCTCACAGATGGCGGTGAGGTTGTCAGCCTTATGCTCTGGCCGCCCTTAACTCCCCAGGAAGATTCACGGTACTCATTTCTGTTAGAGTCTGAGTCGGCCCCAGGTCCAAAGTGGGGCTGGAAGGATTTGGCCCATTGAAAAATCCAGTGGCTTCGTCTTGATTCGATCCCGCGGCCTTCCGGCTTGTAGCATAGCCCCTCAACTAAGTACGCCACCGCGTGGCCCGCTTACGTTACCTTCAGAAAGATATCGGTACGAGCACTAGGGTCCCAAATAAGGAATTATGATTTTTCGGAAACCGGCTCTACCGGTCAATGTGATTTAATTTTTGTTCGGTATTCAGTAATGCCAAGATAGCGTAACCAAGGCCAGAGAGGTATGAGAGTGTTTGCAATGTCCTTTAACTGCTCAGTTATGATAAACTGCCATGCTATTGCGTATATGAATTTGTTTTTTAAACGTCGACCTTTGCGACTCTCGGCACTTACAGGGTTAAAAAATTATACTTTTTATCTCCTACACAGTATTCCACTCTGAAACAACCTAACCGAGAAGGTTGATTTAGCAGCAATACTATAGACTGAGTTCTCGGTTCGATCTTCATCTGGGACACATGATATCATGACTGAAGCTTTTCGTTGTTTGCTTCAGTCATTCCTGTCAGATTCTGGACAGCATCTCAGTTAGGTCACGGCAGGTTTATTCGAAAACTTTTCGACATTTATCTGCCATCCTAACACCCAAACATATGAATACCTCTTAATGTAATCCACTGAAAGCGACTGGTTACGGACTGGAAGACGGAGGAGTCGGAGGATCGAGTCCCGGTGAAGCAAAAATTTTCACTTCTCCATGTCGTTGAGACCGGCTCTGGGGTCCAACCAACTTCCTATACAATGGGTACCGGGAGCTGTTTCCTCGGGGGTATAGCGGCCGGGACGTGAAGCTGACCACTTACCTCCTACTAATGCCGAAGTGAAGAAACTGTGGATCTATACATCCACTTCCCCATACTCCTTCATGGCATAGTGCTTAATTAGTTAACCAGGGAGAGCTTTACTTTTCACTGAAGTATTCTGTATTGCAACGCCAGAAACACGCAGAGAGCGACCGGGTTTGGAACCATTTTGTATTGGTGCGTCAGTCCGGAGAACAGCTCTGCAGTAAGCGGCAGAACCACCGGGGCGGGGCGCGGGTGCCAGCCAGACCCAACTCCACACTATATAGTATCGATTATCGATATTTATTGCGAGTGTTTTCAACACTACCACATCCCAGGCAGAGAGAGTCGGGCATTTGGTGGGCGGGTGCACCAGCACCAGGCTGATAGGTTCATTACTCTGTTCCCCGGGTAAAGTCCGTCCACATTACGTCATACCCTGAGACGGCCCTGTGTCGTCATATAACTATATACGTCATTATATGTTGATGATGCATAGTCAGAAATGTTTCAGACACTAACTCCATGGAGCTGAACCTTTCTTGATGAGCCGCCAATTATGCGGCTATTCAAGAACCTCCCAGCATTTTATGGAACCCGTGTTCACAAGAACCCTCCAGCGGTCCCTATCCTGAGCCAGATCAATCCAATTCATACCATCCCATCCTATCTCTCCAAGATCCATTTTAATATTGTCCACCCACATACTTCTTGGTCTTCCTAGTGATCCCTTTCCTTCTGACCTCCCCACCAATTACCCTATACTCATTCCTTTTCTTCCGCATGCGTGCTACATGCCCTGTGCATTTCATCCTCATTTACATGAACGTTCTAATTTTATTATGAGGTTATGTAGGTCAGTCTGAGTCGCAGTCGCTGTTTCAGGATAGAAGAAGTTTGAAACTTATCAGCAGTTCAGAAATTGGACAGACCAATTACCTGTAATCTGCCAACGCGACTGAATGCAGCGGTTGCCAAGGAAAGTTTTCCAATTTACAGTTGACTGCGATAACACTGCCCTCCATCGGCAACAAGATGCATCATCTACGGCGCCTTTTCCAGCAGCCTCTGTCGGACAAATTAGCGAACGGTTGGTCAGCAGCGTGGCTGTGTGGAAACACTTCCATTTAAATGAACCGTACCGTTAGGGTTGGCATAGCGGTAACGCTGTAAACTTGTATTCTGGAGGTTATTGTTTCGAATCTTGGTCAGGACATAGGCTATCCTAATTGAGGGTTTTCGTGGATTTCCTCCGTCCCTCCATTCAGTTGTACTTCGATTAGATCACTACAGCTGTACAATCTAGATATTGATATCATCGTTAATTAAACAACAAAAGGAAGGACAAAATTTGAAGCAATATAAATGCTAGCGGAGGAGTGGTCNCGATGTTGGAATCATTTTCGGATTTTTTTTTTTTTTTACTTTTCTCCCCGTTTCCCTGGGCGCTCTATTTTTCAAGACAAATCGATTTTCATCACTCAGTTTCAGCAACCAAGTAAAACCTTCCCCTTCCCCTTTCAGAATCTTCCGTCATGTGTTCTACACCAAGGCCGTAAAGGCCACAATTGTCTGTCTGCAGGGACTATAGCAAACATGGCTTCCCGGTAACACATTGCATACAGTATATTGTCACGATCTAGGGGTGACTGTGGACGAGTATTGATTGGCGAATGGATTTATTGACCAGTTACAGCACTGGGAACGCTATCGCTGATGTACACCCCCGACAAATCATCGCAGCACCCGCTGAGCCTTTATTGTGGCCTCCTGTGTCTTCGCCAGCCCTTCCCTGGCAACGGCTTCTAACAGTGGAGATTCTTCAGCTTCACGCGCTCAGGTTCTATCTTCACAGCCTCCCGTGCGCATCTCAACTCTCAACGACAACTGACAACTAACTTGGTCAGTTAAAGTCAGTCGCCCGGTCCGTCTGGGCGTCAAGCACCCTTTGGGACTTAAGACCAGATTTTTGTTTCTTTCAGACAGTTACGAGTTTGTTGATATGGGACGCCCTCTCTGACGAGAGGACGGGTGTGACTTTTATAATGTAAAATGTGAAATATACTTACATTTTACATGCAACTTTTTAATGGCTCTTCCAGCCCATTCCAGGCCCTGGCCTCTCATTAATTCCGTAATTATTTCACAGTCGGTAGGACTCCTTGGACGAGTGACCAGTGCGACGCAGGGCCACCACCTAAACACAGGACACAGAATAGACGCGTACACATACCAAACATCAATACCCTGAATGGGAGTCGAAACCACTACCCTAGCATCCGAGCGATAGAAGACAGTTCATGCCTTAAACCGCACGGTTACTGTGGCCGCCATATGTTACATGTTATTACATGTAATTCCTTTCCTTATAACCACTTTTGCACGGACCGAGCAGAAAACACCGTTTCCAGCTATAACTCTATTGTTGTGTGTCTACTCGTTGTAGCGGTAACATCTATACATCTAGGCGTATTAATACACGTGATGTGATGTGATGTTATGTGAAGTGAAGTGATGTTATGTGAAGTGAAGCGAAGTTATGTGATGTTATGTGAAGTGAAGTGATGTTATGTGAAGTGAAGCGAAGTTATGTGATGTTATGTGAAGTGAAGTGATGTTATGTGAAGTGAAGTTAAGTGAAGTTATGTGATGTGGCGTGATGTGAAGTGATGTTATGTGAAGTGAAGTGATGTTATGTGAAGTGAAGCGAAGTGAAGTGATGAAAGAAGACACTACAGTGACACAACTAAATAGAATTATTCGCATTTTCTGGCTGGCGACAAGCCAGGAGGAGCTGTTCCGGTTGGACCCAGTATTGATGTCTCATGGCAGTTGTACTGACAATTGCAACTAGTCTGCAGACAACTCCCGCTGTCTCTCTTCAGCCTCAGAGTGTTGAGGTATTTCTCTAGTTGCTCCGTACATCACAAGAGCTGTCACTCTATTTAGAGACTACATTTCCAAACACAAATAGTGGAATCTATTAGTGCTGTGTTGTCACAGCGCAAAGTGAAAATTTGATTAACAAAATAAAATTAGTGCGAAGTTTCTCCTATGGAAGTGGCGGGCCTCGTGCCATTTCATCACTCCATCCTGGCCGATGTCAGTTGATATCTCAAATTAGGCTACGACCACTTCCTTACGCATTCTTTCAGACTCATAATTCGCTAACCACCCTACCAATTGACTAATATTGTGAGCTCGTTACCGTGACCTCATGCTATCACGTGCCCGGTGTTTTCTTGACCAATAATAACGGGTTCTGGATTGCATGGTTGGATTTATTAACGCCTTCTTTACAATCTCTCGGATTCAAATCAATTACAGGAACTCGCAATTATTCTCCTTCCAAGGACTCGCTCTATTCTCCTTCTCGTTCTTCGACTGTACTCCACTGTACTCCCAATTCCAGTTCTCTAATCCCCATAGCTACAAACAGATCCACGTTATAGAGCCTCGGGTCGGACCCACGGAAAACACCGGTCCTCTATTGTTGGCCGCGTGTACCGCGCGTTGCATAGCAACCGTCGCCTCCCTGATGACAGAAAACACCCCTTCTGTATCGTTGGCCACGTGTGTGTTGCGAGCGTTGCCCAGCAATGGATCTGCGCGTCACAATATCAAAGTAAATAAATAAATTCCTACTAGATTCGCTTCTGGTTTATTTGGTAAGGGATTCCCACAAGTCTTCCCTTTGCTTCTGAGACGAGTTGTCTGTAGATCCGATAGAACAGCGTGAGCCCTACATCCCCTTCAACGTTTCCAGTGCGCCATTTTCCTTTCCTGCTTTGCCATCTCCCATGCTGCATCCCGCACTCACTTGAAGCCTTTCTGACGCTAAAAGTTTTCATACAGACCTACCCTCGATAGCATAGGGGCTTCTGCTGATGTTCCTCAAAGCTCGGGTGTCGTATTGGAAGAATGCTGACGAACTACACAGTGCGGGACACGCCCGGCCCTCTTAATCCTTTGAAACTTAAAGTTCGTCTAAATAATACTGAAAAAATCAGTTCACATCACGTGGAGAACATTGCATCTCCGTGTAAAGATAACTCGGATTAGGAAACTAATCACTGTTTGTGGGATCTGAGGCCCTCACAGCATAGTTCTGGGATGTATCTCCGTATAAAGATAACTCGGATTAGGAAACTAATCACTGTTTGTGGGATCTGAGGCCCTCACAGCATAGTTCTGGGATGTATCTCCGTATAAAGATAACTCGGATTAGGAAACTAATCACTGTTTGTGGGATCTGAGGCCCTCACAGCATAGTTCTGGGATGTATCTCCGTATAAAGATAACTCGGATTAGGAAACTAATCACTGTTTGTGGGATCTGAGGCCCTCACAGCATAGTTCTGGGATGTATCTCCGTATAAAGATAACTCGGATTAGGAAACTAATCACTGTTTGTGGGATCTGAGGCCCTCACAGCATAGTTCTGGGATGTATCTCCGTATAAAGATAACTCGGATTAGGAAACTAATCACTGTTTGTGGGATCTGAGGCCCTCACAGCATAGTTCTGGGATGTATCTCCGTATAAAGATAACTCGGATTAGGAAACTAATCACTGTTTGTGGGATCTGAGGCCCTCACAGCATAGTTCTGGGATGTATCTCCGTATAAAGATAACTCGGATTAGGAAACTAATCACTGTTTGTGGGATCTGAGGCCCTCACAGCATAGTTCTGGGATGTATCTCCGTGTAAAGATAACTCGGATTAGGAAACTAATCACTGTTTGTGGGATCTGAGGCCCTCACAGCATAGTTCTGGGATGTATCTCCGTGTAAAGATAACTCGGATTAGGAAACTAATCACTGTTTGTGGGACCTGAGACCCTCACAGCATAGTTCTGGGATGTATCTCCGTGTAAAGCTAAAGCTGTCTCTGTGCTTAACTTATTAAACACTGTCATGAAGACGTATGGGGGAGTGGACGTATTGATCCACGTTTTCTTGACCTCGGAGTTAGTTGGATGTGAGTAGTAAGCTTCATGCAGGTAACCATTTTAAAGGAGGCTGGGTGGGTCCCAGAGCCGGTCTGGATGATATGGAAAAAAGAAAATTCTTGACCCTACCGGGACTTGAAGTTCGAACCCTCCGTCGTCCAGCCCGTAGCCAGTTGCTATCCCGGTTCCTATAACGCTGTATAGCTCGTTGAAAATCGGCTGATGTTTCAGAGGGACATATCGTATCCATAGTCAAGGTGGAAAAATAAACCAAGTAGAGGAACTAACCTGAAAGTAGGTGGCAGGCACAGCTCATGCGCAGTAAAGCTACTCTCATCCCCAGTTTCTGTTTCTGTGCGTCTCTTTTGCAGGGTTTGAACTTGTGTACACAAACCACATATAAACATCAATATCCACCTAAGCGAGCTTGTAAGTGCAATTTTTTTGATCAAAACTCTGCTAACATGCACAAGAAACCGTCTGCAATGAAATGAGGAAGAAAGAAAAGGAGTATAAGGAAACAAAAGGGAAAGGAACATTAGCAAAGAGAGGAACAAAAAAGAAATAAATTAAATAATACCGGTGGGGGTGGGGTGGAAATATAATTATACGCATTCTTAACTTTGGTACTGGGCGGAGGTTCACGGACCGACCGCTTTATTCCAACTACCCATTAAACATTAAGCTGGGTGCGCGCCAGGTTCCATCTTAATGCTCTGGAGAGGAAAATCTCTTAGCCCTACGTTGAATCGAACCGTGACTCCCCATCTATCCATCCCGTAGTCTAGCCACTGTATCGACTGAGCCATCGCAGCTGTGTGTAGAGAAATATGGGAGTAATTTACTCTGTATAATTTAGGAAAATCTAGACAAACCTTTCATGAATTCTGCAAGCCCGTCCTCATTTTGGCCGTCGCCCAGAGGGTAGTGGGGACGCTTTGCCCCCTCAACCGAACTGCCGCAACCCACCTAACAATGCTTCTTCTTCAGGAATAGGGGGATTCCTACCCCTTATGCGATACTTTTCGGCAACCCTCTTCTCTTTCAGTTCTTTTTTTTTTCCTTGTAGAAATCTCTGGAATATCGCCAAGGCCAACGATAACAAAGCAAGCATCCAGTCAGATTTACTTTTATTACAGAGCTGACTTCTTGACATTTTTAGAGTTTTTTCTTCTTCTTCTTCTTCCTTTTGCGGCAACTTAGCTCATTTCCATATTGAATAGCAGTGCGAGGAATCCCCTTAGAATTCCGTTCTAATGGAACGCTTTCATCCGGCCCAGATGCGTGGAAACAACAGTTTTCTTTAAATTGCCGCGGGCGTTATCTCTCTAAATGCTTCAAAATCTTGCATTCATAAGTTTCTTCCTTTTTTTTTTTTCCTTGCCGGGGGGTGGGAGCCTGTGAAGTATGGAAACGGAGCAGGTTGTCTTAGCGGATTCGTTCTGGGTTCAAATCTCGACGGGAACAACTGCTATCTTTTTTTATTGCTAGTGCGGTGGGACTGAGTCCATTGTACTGCGGCCATTTCTGGCGTATTGTACCAGCCCCAGATGATAGGTGAGGGTGATTGTGGAGCAATTGGTGGAATGAAGATTGGCAGGGGAAACCGAAGTACTCGGAGAAAACCTGCCCCAGCGCCACTTTGTCCACCACGAATCCCATTTGACCAGACCCGGGATCGAACCAACTGCTGTCTTAGTCGTTCTTCGTGGTATTATTCGGTCACTTGAGGCAAATTCCGGTGCCTCACCTAGGCCGTGACTGCTTCCTTCCATATTTCTTCCAATTCCTCATTAGTCTGTCACCCTACGGAACTATGCTGTATAGTTTCTCGTGGGATAACGAACACGTTGATATTGATGTACGCTGCAGGCTTACAATCGGGAGGCTGTGATATCGAGTCTCGGTCAGGACCCCGGCAATACTGACGGAGGTAGTTCGTGGCCTTCCTCGGCACCATCACGAAATTTTCTGGAGGATATCTCAATTTCTCTCCGGTCTGGAAAACAAAAATTAAATCAGTTGCGCTGACCACGCGACACTCTCAGTCCGCGAAAGTTGACACTAACTTCACCGACAAACGGCGGTCGCTCGGTCGGTATAGTTCGCTTGCGGACTAAAACCAAGGAGTTAGTAATTTGCACGAACATGAATTACATAGCATGTCAGGAATGAGTGAGCGGTACCCTTTCGATATATTGTATATCTGAAGTGTAGTACACCATATAGAGGAGATGTTTTATGACTGAATATTTGTGCGCATTATTCGTGGGAGGGGATTTAAACTTTGGCCTCTTACTGGAAAAGCAAGTAGCTCCTCGATTGTCCTCAGGAGGCTGAGTGGACCCCGTTCCAGACCCAGTACTTCTAAAAAAATCGGGTACCGCCGGGAATCGAACCCGGGATCTCTGGATCTGTAGTCAGGAACTCTGGCCACTAGACCACAGAAGCGAAACAGTGCAACGTGTTAACGCTCGGAAATTCGTTGCTATGGTAACCAGAAATCGTGAAATGACAGTGATAATTCTTGCGCTTAGAAAGTGCTTTTATATATATAAAATATATGCTCATCAAAATTAAATTGAATTTCTGGGAAATTGAAACGGCAAAGGATTCAATGGGGTTTAAATTGAATTTGAAAGCCGAAATGAGCGTTGCAGTGTTTGTGTTTTATTGCAGAAATTGCATGAACGTTTTAGCACTAAAAGTAGAGCCACGCATTGGACAAGAAACAGCTTAAGCGAGTTTGTAATGTGATGTTGGTATTAATTGACACTGGAGTCCCGCGCGTCTATAAAAATGGAACACGTTTCAGACTTCACTAAAACGGCTCTAATACCGGTAATATTAGATGTTATCATGGTAATTTAATTACCAGAAATGGAACTGAACTTCGTTTCTCAGTTGCACTGCGTTGCCATATGCTCGGTCAAATTGAATTTGTCGCTGTGTGAAGGTTTAAGAGATTATTTTTATATCGGCCTTAACGAATGGGTCACTCAATTGTTATTTATTTCATGTTATGTATTTTAGCCAATCTGGTTGTGAAGTTTCGTCCTGGTCCGAAGCTTCTTGCAAATTTTAGTAACAGAAGGAATGCTTCAACATCTTAAATAAATTTTCTTTCCCCACCTCCGAGAACAGGGTGTTTGGGAGAATATTTGTACCGAAGAGAGATGAAGTGACAGGAGGTTGGAGAAAACTGTATAATGAGGAGCTTCATAACTTGTTCTCTTCTCCAAGTATAATTACTCGTATAATGATCAAGCCAAGGAGGATGGGGTGGGCAGGGCGTGTAGCACGAATGGGGAAGAAGAGAAATGCATGTAGAATATTGGTGAGAAAGCCAGAAGAAAAGAGACCACTGCGGAGTCCAAGACGTAGGAGGGTGGACAATATTAAAATTAATCTTAGTGAGATAGAATGGGATGTTATAGATTGGATTCATCTGGGTCAGGATAGGGACCAGTGGAGGGCTCTTGTGAATACGGTAATGAACTTTCGGGTTCCATAAAATGCTGAGCAGTTCTTGAGTGGCTGCATAATTGGCAGCTTCTCAAGAAGGGCTCAGCTCTGTGAGTGAGTGAGTGAGTGAGTGAGTGAGTGAGTGTTTGTGAACTGAGTGATAGTTGGTGTTTACGTTACTTACTTAGTTATGTCTTCTGCTCGAAATGTTGCTTTCTCTGACTATATGTTTACGGTAACTTTGTCAGAAGTGCTTGTACGTTTCAACTCACCATTCAGAGGATTTGTTTTCTTTTATCACTTTAATTATTGTATTTAGAGCGGTAAAGCTGTTTCGAGGGCAGTTTCTGAGAATATACAGCTTTTAATGCATATTTGGACACATACGAGCTATAAACGCCTTCCTTCTTACCTACCTACCTACCTACCTACCACTCGGCGCTCCAGCCCTGGATGAGCCTTGGCCTCCTCTACAACCGGTCTCCACAACCAATGTGTGCTGCCATAGGAATGCATCCACGCGTGATGACCCGAGGGCGGTTGTTAGGTTTCTGAACAAGATTCTTTTTACAGGATGAGGTTGTTAGCCTCATGCCCAACCCCAACCTGGAGGACAAGGGTATCTCTCTCAGTCTGGACTCTAACCTTTGACCTTTCCGGCATGGGTGCCCCTACCGGTAGTTAAACTACCGCCGGCATAGCTCTCCAAGTCACAGAGTCACGCAAGCCCCACCACCACGACAAGGTGGATACACATTTGGGGGGGACGTATAAACGCATTCCTTACGAAATGCATCACTTCTTTATGTCACAGGAGATGGTATATAGAGTCTGACTTTTGGAGCGTTTGTACCGTCTCTGTGCAACGTCGTTCACTGTCCTTTTCTCGAATTCCTTCATTGGACACTACGTATTTCGGTCTAACTTGCAAGGGGATGCTGAAATATAACATCATGGAAGGTAAATAGCGTGGCTGTTGTGCTTTAGGAACTTAAATAGCTCAATAAATTACTTAAATGGAAATCTGAAAGTAAAAATTCCCTTGTGCTTAATGAATTAAGCACCACACCATGAATAATTATGGGGTAATCGAGGTAGAGCTCCATGCATTCTTAACCCCAGCAGAATATATCGGTGTTGTTTCCTTCAAAACTTTAATTATTTAATGATTTTACAGAAGAAATGATTGATGATGTAATTAATTAAAGCAATGTTCTGAACTACGTATATTCTGAAAATTCATGTTAATGTGCTGATTTAACCTGTTTCCTTTGCAGTTGCGAGCGCTAGAACAAAGTGGAACGTGCATCAGAAGTCCTGTCCAAGGTAAGACTAGCTCTAAACGTTTCATATAAATCTCTCTAAGCTTTGGTCTAAACATATGTAAGTCCACTTTATAGGTGTGTGTTAGAGTAAAAACATGTATACATATATGTAACAGGCAGTAGAGGCCCACAGCGTTGTGAGACGTCGAGGCTCCCACATTTTCAGGACATTTGGCTCATAGATGCCGGTAAGTTTGTCAGTCTTACGCGCCGGCCGCCCTTTACCCCCAAGAATATTCCTGGTACTCATTTCTGTTAGAGATTGAGTCGACCCCAGGGCCATAGTGCGGCTGGGAGAATTAGGCCATTAAAAATGCAATGACCTCATTGGCAAAACATAAAGGAATAAAATAATTTTTTTATTACGTTACCGTAGTAACCCTGTTGAGTAGTGTAATTTGAGGTTATGTATCAGTTTTCTGTAAGCATGTATCAGAAGGGGCTGTGATCTCCAGGTGCCTGTTGTAGTTACACTTGTATTCTAGGCTAAAAATTGGCAGTAGGTGGTAAACAAAAACTGTTGTGTCAGCATAGCTTGATGCTTTTCAACTTTTTAGTTGGGAGCCCTGGTAGTGAGAATGAGGGTGGCTGTTTGACATTTCTGTGTGGGTTTGTGCCCAGCCACTGTAATTTGCGTGAGGGGGGTTTTGACAGAAAACCATCGGTATGGCGTCCGGTGTTTTCGATTTGTGGTTCCCTTCGTCCAGATTGAATTCCTTTTGACGCCTCACCACAAAATTATCAACGAGGCTCCCATATTGATGTTACTGTAGGTCTGTATTGATCCAGACAAAACGTAAGCAATTTGTAGACTCTACAGAGGGCGACATGAATAGTTGACGCTCTGTGAATACCAGAGAAGACATGAATGGTTGAAATTACGTGCTGCGGTTCTTACCTCAATCTCCTTACTGTGTTATCTCAGGAGAGACGATGAGATCTTGTGTTTGTGTTGTTCCCGTGTTAGTGTGGTTCTCGTAATGAACACAGTTACACAGTGTTCATGAAGTCACTAGGTGATAATTCATTTCCAAAGAGGCTATACAAGATCAGAGTGACGCCGTGAACTTGGGTAAATATTGAGGCCCACCTCAGGACGTTAGTCGCCTGATTCTGATGCCAGAGTACCGGGTTCAATCACAAGGTGTTATTTTGGGGATATTTAACCAAGCTTTCAATGAGGAGACCGTATAACGGCTGATGAATGGATGGTAGAAGAAAGATGAATTTGAATGGATCTGGAAGGAAGCAGTCGTGGAGTTATATACTGTAACTGCAAGTTACTGAGCTATCCTAACACCAGGCCAATTTATATTTCGTGTGATTCTTAGAATAAACTGTATTTACTGTTACTACTGAGCTGTTCCGTCTCCCAGACCTGTGTGTTTCATGTGACTCAGCGCAAACAGCAATTCTTTCCCTTAACAGAATAAAATGATTGGTCTTTATAGCGGAGACGTAATGTGTTTTCCTGTGAGGTACGGACTGCATGATAGAGTGTCCCTCTCTTACATCTGCAGTAATCATGCTGACATGAAAGAAACGAATCGGCGAAAGAGAGAGAGAGACTATATATTATTAAATAAATAAATAAATGTGCCAAATAAAAGAAGACGGAACTTGTACATTGAGGCCTACTGATATTCAGGACGTGATGCGACACATACAGCCAAATAATGTTAATCGCATTTTTTGACTAACAGAAAACCAAGGAGAATTTTCATATTGTACCAAAGACTGGCGCTTCATAGCAGCCGGAAAGAAAAAGACCACTAGGAAGACCTAGACGTTGGTGGGAGGATAATATTGGTATGGATCTCAGAGAAATATGATGGAGTGGTATGGATTGGATTTATCTAGCTCAGGATGAGGACCAGTGACTGGCTCTTGTGAACACGTTAATGAACATTCAGGTTGGATAACATGATGAGAAATGGCTAAGCGACTGGTGGCTTCTCAAGAAGAACTGAGCTCCATGGAGTCAGTTAGTTTGTTTCGAATTGCAGCCAGTCTGCAGATAATACCAGCTGTCAGGATGCAGTGGGTTGAAATAAGACCAAGGATAATGTATCTTATATATATGGAATAATATATCTCTGTATAGTGATGAACCACATAAGACTCGCTCGTATGTCATGGCGGGAAAGGTTTTCCTATCCTCTCCGAGACAGCGGAGAAAATTGGCTGCTTAGTTTGCCAAGAGCCCTGGAGCCGCAGGAGAGACGGGGGATTCTAGTTTCAACGTCGGAGTCGCTTGCCTTTGGAATCCCATTACCTACCCGATGTGCGTACTCTATTATGTTATGTCTATGTGTTGTGTATTATAAACTAGAGGAGGCAGGCTCTGTCTGCGGTTATATCGCAGAGTACATTCCTGTCCCGTTCGCCAGAGACATTTATACGCAGGCATCGTCCAAGGCTGGTGAAACATCCCTGATGAGAAAGTGAGTCACGCTGTCTACACATTTTCTAAGGTACGGTAACTAGATTTTGAGAAAATATCAACTGAATGTCTGGCCTCTAAAATATGATATACACGGTGATCCATTACAAAAGGCCACAAATAAACAATCGCAAATAGCGCAATAATATACCAATGAGAACCAAATTTTGTGAGTACATACCTTAGAAGATGTGAAGACGATTGGGTTACAGAATGAGCCCAAATTATTTTACCTTCTCTCGTAGACGCGAACAGACACAACAAACCGTGTCTGCAAATGTTGTAGGCAGCATGTCAGGCGGGATTGCAGCAATTCGTTGGAAACCTATTTTTCAGGTCAAAAGTGCCAGGTTAACAATTAATTAAAAATAAAATAGGACAGAATGTGTACATTTAGGCTTGTTAACACACGTGATGTGTCGTGATGCTGCGGGGGAAGATAACACAGTGACAGAGGTAACTAACAATATTCGCATCTTCTGTCTGGTAATATAGAAGCCGGGGGAAGCTATGCATGTTGCAACCAGTACTGATGCCTCATGGCTGTTTTACCGACAATTGCAGATTACTGCAGACAACTCCCGCTCTCTCTCTCTCTCTGTGTCTCTTCAGGCTATTAAATTCACCGTTAATACAAAACAAATTCCGTGGCCTGTAGCTCGCAAGCCAACTATACTGACCGAGCGACCGCCGCTTGTCGCCGAAGTTAGTGCCAACTTTAGCAGATAGAGGGTGTAGCGTGGTCAGCACAAAGAATCTCCACGACCGTTAATCTCGGTTTTCTAGACCGGAGCCGCTATTTCCTCGAAATAGCTCCTCAGTTATCCTCAAGAGGCTGAGTGGACCCCGTTCCAGACCCACTACTTCTCAGAAAATCTAGTAGCGCCGAACCCAGGATCTCTGGATCTGTAGCCAGGAACTCTGAGCACTAGACCACAGAGGCGTTCCACCGTTGATACAGAAAACAAAAATTCATCGGCCTTCCTGTCAAGCCATTGTTTCTAACAATCCTGACGTCATCAGCTTCACACTGATCTTATCAGAAGCCTGGGAATCTTCTATATTGTTTCTGGCTTCTCCCACGATGTTCTTCCACCTGCCCCTCTGCTGTCCGTGTTTCTAGACCTGTCCGCTCACAGCAGAACACGCGGTGTCTTAGGTCGAGTCCGCTGAGATTGCGTCACAGTGTAGTTGCAACCACTGCCCCTGTAATTCGTGTTCGCAGCCGGAGTCTAAGTCTCGGAATACGACCTCCGATTTTTCATCAGGTTTCAGAGGGTTGAACCTGTGATCATTAGTTCGAAATCCGAAGAGGTAGTTTTACATGCCTTAGCCTGAAATGTGACCTTACAAAATGCTCACGTGATAATGGGCCGGCCTTGTCTGCTCTGTACTTCCCCGATACATCTTTTTGCTGGGGTAGAGCGGTACCAATGGCCGCCTCTGCGCCGATAAGGCGAGTAAGAATATGTTTCTCTAGAGGAAGGAGCAGCCATTTTCGCGGAGGCCGGGGTTACATAAAATTTCCTTACACATGAAGAAAGTCGTCTTCTGGGATCTGGCGCCGTGTGTTCTTCGTTTCAGCCGACGTTCGGAGGAACGTATCGCCACCATATTCAGGGCAGGTGAATTGCGTTGCGAATAGAGAGCAGTAGCTGTAATGATTGGGAAGTGAAAGGCGCTCCTTTATATAGGAAGTAGGCAAGGGGGGTGGTTAGGGAGAGGGGACCAATGGGAACAGTGAAGAGCGATGAAGGCCATATATGGTCAATGGGCGAAGGAGGGAGGGGGGGAAACGGCCAGTGAATCCGGGCATCTTGGAGGTCAATGGCACGGAGGTGGCGGTTAGACAAGAAGAACCGGTTGGCTGGGAACAGGCTATTGACATCAATGACATGAACTGGGTACAGGCTACTGACGTCAATGAAAGGCGCTCCTTTATATAGGAAGTAGGCAAGGGGGGTGGTTAGGGAGAGGGGACCAATGGGAACAGTGAAGAGCGATTAAGGCCATATATGGTCAATGGGCGAAGGAGGGAGGGNACCTCCGTGCCATTGACCTCCAAGTAGCCTGGATTCACTGGCCGTTTCCCCCCACCCTCCTTCGCCCATTGACCATATATGGCCTTAATCGCTCTTCACTGTTCCCATTGGTCCCCTCTCCCTAACCACCCCCCTTGCCTACTTCCTATATAAAGGAGCGCCTTTCACTTCCCAATCATTACAGCTACTGCTCTCTATTCGCAACGCAATTCACCTGCCCTGAATATGGTGGCGATACGTTCCTCCGAACGTCGGCTGAAACGAAGAACACACGGCGCCAGATCCCAGAAGACGACTTTCTTTATAGTAATCGCCGTGAAAACCTCAAAACTTAAATTTCCTTACACACGTTTACACCATTTAAGTCTGGTTTTATCAATCGCCCACACGTGCTGAGGCCCGAACGGCCGACGCGTTACAATTCGAGTCCAGGTAAGAGTGATATTTTTATATTCTCCTCAGTGTTCAGACCGGCTCTGGGGCCCACCCAACCACCTTCCCAATGGGTACCCGGAAGCTGTCAACTCACCTCCATCTAGCGAAGAAGTGAAGAATGGTGGAGCATTACCGCCGCTCTCCCATACGTCTTCATGGTATATTGCTTAATAAGTTCAGCACGGAGGCAACCTTACATTACTAATCCTAGAAATGTGAAGTATTCCCTCTTCTTAACTAATTAAGCGCTACGCCATGAAGGCGTATGGGGGAGTGAGGGTATAGATCCACGTTTTCTTGGCCTCGGTACTAGTTGGAGATGAGTTCTTTACCATTTGTTCTCTACAAAAATATTCTCTTTAAGCGTACCTTTTATTGTTATAACATATTTTTGCCTCAAATATCCACCACATACAAGCAAGTGCCCCCCCCCCTCGGGTGTTTATTAGTGGGAACCAATCGGAAACGCTCCTGAGGACGCGTCATACCTTGAGTAGGCAACCTTACAGGAGGAAAAGTCCCTGTGTTGAACGAGATCTGCCGCATGGCGGGAGAGTTTGGTTCACATGTTTTGTTGAGAACAGAATCTAGCAGTTTCTAACAATGACGCAACGACCAACATCAGTTTGTGATGATGATGACGCATTGCAGGTGTTACTCATAATGTTAATGACATCACAGATTGCGCATAGCTGCCCATCACATCTGCTTATAGGCTATACGTACAAAGGATTAGATTAGATCTGCTGTCTTGTTCAATAATGCATGCCATATACCGTGCAGAAGTTCCTAGCATAATTAAACTATTGCCGTGGCTAATGCCTTAAAGCACAATGGTCAGTATAACGCATGTTGCCCACACAATATGAGGACTATGTGGACAGGCCACAATATGATTATGTTGCGTATGATTCTCAGCAGAAACAGCGCGGTTTCGACTGGTTGGACTTAGTAATTGGTAAAGGAAAATTGTCCCGGCATGCACCGGGAAACCGGGATCGTGGGTTCGAATCCCACTCAGGGCATGGATGTTTGTGTGCGTTTATCTGTGTTTGTGTACAGGTAGAGGCCTTGCGACGAGCTGATCACCCGCCCAAGGAGTCCTACCGAACGTGTAAGATCTAGAAAAACCGAAGTGAACGGAAAAGTTCATGGAGGTAGGCCTAGGCACACTGGGGCTGTAGTGCCAAGGGAAAAAAAAAGTTGTCCCTGTGCTTAACTAAGTAAGCACTACGCCATGAAGGCGTATGGGGGGAGTGGATGTATAGATCGATATTTTCTTGACCTCGGCACTAGCTGGAGGTGAGTGGTCAGCTTCACGCCCCTGCCGCTTTACCTCCGGAGAAACTGCCCTAGGTATCCATTGTGTAGGAGGTTGGGTGTTGGGTGGATCACAGAGCCGGTCTGGACGACATGGAGAAAAAAACTCTTGACCCTACTGGGACTCAAACTCAGGCCCTTCGGCGGCCCAACTTGTAGCCAGTCGCTATACAGACTGCACTATCCCGGCTCCATGATTTCAATTCTTATGTCATTTAGATGGAGTGCCTTGCTTTGGACTTCCTCTGAATTACCTTTAGAAATTACTCCTCTAAAGTAATCAGAAAACAAATATTAATCTGTCTTTTGTCAGTAGTAAACATAAAAGTGTCCCTGTGTTTAATTACTTAATCACCACGCCATAAAGACACTTGTAGCTCCAACCTTCTTTACCTTAGTACCACACGGAAGTGAGCAGTGAGCTTCTCGCGATGCCAGCTTTACCCCGCGGGTAAGAGCCCCCGATACCCATTGGATATGAGAATGCGTGGGCCCCAGAAGCGGCCTGGACGACTCTCAGCAATTACAGTGACACATAGAACTTCATATTCAACGTGAGTGAACAAATCCATCCGTGAATACCCAAGTTAATGAACACTGCTCAGTCCCTAAATGACATAATAGCAAAAGATTGACTTGAAGGCCGTTGCCTTTGTCTGCAATCTCTCCAGACTGTACTCTGTTCGTGCTTCAGAGCGTTCGGATTAAAATAATTTGTGACTTGTGTTTTACGTTAGAGATTAATAACGGATGAATAGCCGATGGCCAGATAGTTGGCCCAAGGCTGTCTGTCTATATTACACTGGTGCTACTGGGTAAAAATGTTATGTAGATGTACCACAAACATTCACACCCGGGGCGGGATTTGAACCCGTAGTCTTGTTTTATTTAACGCTGTGCAAACTGACCCGTGGTAGCCTTTATAGAGAGTGGTAGATGTTGCGCAGGAAATCTGAGCGGGCAACCTAGGCCACTTTCATCTCTCTCGCTTGCCAGCCTAAACAGAGACAACAGATGGTGTTTCGTTGTTCGCATGCGCAGATCGTTCTATCTCCTTCTATAAGTCGCTGTCTCTTTCTGACAGTAACGATCGTCGGCCGTTCAGAATTTGCGTGCCAACTCTAGGCAGATGTGCCTCTGGTCCCCAAAACCGCCATGGGCCCTCTAGCGGTGTCTCTTGATTGATGTATTTATGTTTCTAAAACACAGTAATGTAGGGTACAGCTTTTTATCAGTTTTTCTTCATCTTCTTCTGTCTACGTCTTACTTTCCTTCTCTTTTAGACTTGTTTGCAGCAACACGGGGTTCTTATTAAGTTCATTTAGACTGTCCATGCGTAAGCAACAGTCGCTAGGCGGTTTTTCATGAAATTTGGTGCCCGAGATTTTTATGAAAAAATTTCTAGTCGTCTAAATCTTCATTAATACCGGACAATTTGAAAGGGTACTTTTCATGATGGTTTAAATGAGTTTCTACGTGTATCTCGATGAATATTAACCGGGGAGGTTGGAGGAATATTTCGGACAGAATTTGTACGTAATAGTGAAGTGCACTTACATATCCGGTGCATTTCTCCACAAGCCTTGTGGTGTTTGTCATGGAGACATATAGAGGAGTGGATGCATAGCTTTACCCATCCGTAATGAAGTCACAAATTGTAGATGAATAGTCATCTTCACGCCTCGCGTCGCTTTACCCCCAGCGATGAAATACCCGGTATCCAATTGGTGTACACTGGCTGGGCCCCAGAACCGTTTTGGGCACTGTGGAGAAGAGAAAAATTTCTACCTCTTGCTGTTAAGCTGCAACGTGACTCACTGAATCCACATAACTTTGAGTCCTTCTTAGGAAGCTACTTAGAAATTTCCCCGTATTTTGTAGATTCATTACCGTGTTCACTGGTTCCTATCCTGAGGCAGACTGATCGAGTCCGTACGACCCCATCCTATCTCTCTAAGATCCATCTCAATATTATCCCCACACCTACGTTGTTTTCCTAATGATCTCTTTCCTTCTGGCCTTCTCATCAGGACACTACATACATTTCCCTTCTCCTCATGGGTTTTACATGTCCTGTCCGTCTCGTCCTACTTTACTGGACCGTAATTACATTTGGCAAAGGGGACAAGTTAAGCTGATTATTACATTGTTTTCTTCAGCCACGACAGTCTCTGTGGTCAAGTGGTCAGGGTTCCTGGATACAGATCCAAATGTCCGGGTTCGATTCCCGGAGCTACCAGATTTCCTGAGAAGTAGTGGATCTGGAACGGGGTCCACTCAGCCTCGTGAGGACAACTGAGGAGCTATTTCAAGGAAATAGCGGCTCCGGTCTAGAAAATCGAGATTAACGGCCGTGGGGATTCGTTACACTGACCACGTGACACCCTCTATCCGCTAAAGTTGGCACTAACTTCGCCGACAAGCGACGGTGGCTCAGTCGGTATAGTTCGCTTGCGGACTACAGGCAACTGAGTTTCGTTTTCTTCAGCCACTTATTATTGCGTCCGAATATTCTCCCCAGCACCCTGCTCTCAGGCACTTCAAGTCAGAGACCAAGTTTGACGCCCACACGAAATCAACTCGTAGATTAGTCAGAGTATTGACTGAGCTGTTTGTGTATGTGCCGTCACTTCTTGTGTTCTGTTCGTCAGTAGCTCTGAGATTTAGGGAGGCACAGTGGAAGTTTAACAAAGCCCTCGCCCCCTCCCCGGCGTATGCGTGCCCAGACTGAATTATGAATGTTGATTCGCGTCTGCAGCTATAAAAGTGGCTGAAACAAAAGTCGGCTTTACCGTGCCCGAAATTTCAGCTGCTGCCTTTTTAATTATTTTGCCGCTTCCCGCCTCCGGCTTTTTTTTTATATATGCCGTAATAATAAGTCCGCGCACGGTCAAATAGGGCACTAAATTGTCCTGTGATCCTCTTACTTGAGATTTAGAGAAGCGTGTAACTGGACGGTGTGTTTTTATGACGGTGAATTCGTTATGTAAGCGGTGAAATTGGTCCGGAAAATAAAGATACTAGTTTTATGAATTCAGTTCAAAATATTTTTGTCTTCCTGCCTAGTACCGGAAATATGGAGTTTAAAATGTTGGAAATTACAATGCTGTTTGTTTTGAACTAGCCGGGATAGCTCAGTCACTATAGAGACTAATCTACGAGCTCAACGATCAGACTCTTTCGTTCCTTGTTCATATCCCGTGGCCGTGTGGGTGCCGGAGCTCTTTCCGTTGAGGTGAGGCGGCCGGTGCTTAAAGCTGACTGCTCACCTTCATCAAGTGATGAGATTTAGAATGCGTGGAGCTATATCTCCTCGTTTTCATCATCAGGTTTCCCCTTGAGCTATTTGGAAATATGTAATTTATCCAAACCATACCTCGGATATTGAAAAGATCTTTTGAAGTATGACGTCATCTGGTGCGATGTTTCGGAGGAGCGTGTTGCTACCTTCTTCATTATGGTTTACTCGTTGACACTGAAGTTGGAGGCAGGATATTCTTCCGTATTGCAGGTGTAATTTTACCGGACTACACGGCGTCAAACCGTCATAGTAACGGCTGTGAGGACATCAAATTAAAAAATGGTTGATTATAATTCGGGTGTGTGAGGATTCTGCAGGAACACAGCAGGTGAGTGGCTGACAGCTGTAATCTTATCTGGCTGGAAAATTGTCGCAAACTCTTTGTGTCTGTTATGTGACATCGTGTAGTCTGGTAGAAATGAATCGACTGTTTGTATAAACCGCCTGTACCTATGTGAGACGCCACGGTTCCTTCCTGTGGGGTGGGAAACAACCAGAGAATTTGCATACGAACTAATTTTTCGGCCGTTTAACAGCGTTTTTTATTGATCACCTTGTAGTTCGGAGAGAGTTCGATGATTCGGGTGAACACATCGCTTCCATCTTCAGGGTCGGAGAGGTAACCAAGTAAGAAACCAGTAACAACGGTCTGCTGTCTGAGTGGGTAGCGCTTGGAACCTCAAATCCAAAAAAGATGGTAGAATACTTTTTGAAAACATTTTTTTTAGCTTTCATTATATTTTTCCTTTTCTTCGGTTTTGTGGAGGAGTGGAGTTAAGTGGCTCAAACTCCCACGACTGCCACGATTTTTTTCACGGTAGAAGCATTGGGTTTATCACATCCCAAAAAACAAAAACATCTCTGCGAGGACCGCATGTCGGTAAGGAAGAACGCTACCTCACCGACCAACATAAAACACTTGCTGTGGGGGCTGAAATTGTTATGTAGCTGGAAATTGACGTTTTTACGAGCGTAAGACTGTGCAGACCGGTGAATGTGTGTTGTGTGGCTTTGAGGCAGAACCCATAGAAGGCATGGGACTGGGGGTTAACGACTTGGAACAGAAGACAAAAGTAAGGGTGTATTGGCCGTGCGCAGCATAAGGGAGAGGGCTGTATATATAATAAAATATAAATTTATGAGGAGTTGTAAAATGCTTCCTTGGACTTGGGGTTTCTGTAGATAGCGTGGATGTTAGTTTACCTTTTATGCTGTCCGCTTGTCTGGGCCACAGCTCAGGCGGTTAGTCGCTGGCTTCCCACCGCTACAGCCGGGTTCGATCCCGGGTCAGGTCATATAGGATTTGTGGTGGATAAAGTGACACTGGGGCAGGTTTTCTCCTAGTACTGAGGTTTCCCCTGCCAATTCTCATTCCACCGATTACTTCACAATGATCATCTACCACCCGGGGCTGGTTCAATAGGCGAGTTAGTGGCCGACGTACCAAGTGGACTCAGTCTCACCCCACTAAGAATAATACAAAGTAAAAGAAAAATATGCTCCCCGTTTTGATTTCATTTCAGCTGATCCAACTGTTCAAAGTTTGCGAATTGAACGGAGTTTCGTAAATAAAACTGAAAGTTGCCCCCTTACTTAACGAATTAAACACCACGCCATCAAGACATGTGGGGGACTAGAAGTATAGCTCCACATGTTCTTGATCTCGGAACTGGTTTGTAGGCGAATGGTCAGCTTCACGACCCCAGCAGTTTAACCCCCGCAGGGAAAGAATCTCCCAGAACCGGTGTGGACGACGTGGAAAAGAGAAAAATCTTGCCCCTACTGGGACTCGAACTCCAACACCTCGGTCGTTCAGCTAGTAGCCAGTCGCCATACTGAAGCCTTCTACAAACCCGGAAACACTGGGTTCTCATTTCGGAGAGCTCTTTGTGTCTCATTCTCTGGGCAGTGACGTCAGTCAGTTGGGGTCTAACGAAACCGGAGAGGAAACGGCGGAGACCAGCCCCCCCCCCCGATCCTCTGGATTCAACTTCTTGTACCCATGTTTGTTTCCCTGGACGTTGGGTCTCTCCTTCCGTATACTGAATCCTTACACGCGAAGCTGCACCGGGCTCACTTCCAGTGTTCCTGCAGGGTGTTTGTCCATGGATCAAACTTTAAAACAAACACACTGTTGGTTGCACCGCGAGATCGGTTGATGAAGCGGCACTGGAAGACTTGTTATACCGTTGGAATGTTTTTACGAAACTGATCCTAATTCAGAATTACCATCAACTTCCTCCTGGAGTCAGGATAGCTCAGTCAGTATAGTAACTAAGATACAAACTAGAAGACTAAGAAACTGAAATTCGATTCCATGTAGGGAAAGGGGTTTTGGATAGGAGACGGGTTGAGCCCCAGAACTGGAGGAGACTGTATCCTGCCTTTATCGGGAACCAAACCCCGATCACTCAGTCGTCTATCCTGTAACCTAGTCAGCTATACCGGCCTTGATTGTAAACACCGTGGCCTGTAGTCCGCAAGCGAACTATACCGACTGAGCGACCGTCGCTCGTCGGCAAAGTTAATCCCAACTTTTGTGGATAGAGAGTGTCACGTGTTCAGCGCAACGGGTCCCCACGGCCGTTAATCTCGGTTTTATAGAGCGGAGCGCCTATTTCCTTGAATTAGTTCCTCAGTTATCCTCTCGAGGCTGAGTGGACCCCGTTCCAGACCCACTAATTCTCAGAAAATCTGGTAGCACCGGGAATCGAACCCGGGACCTCAGGATCTGTAGCCAGGAACTCTGGCCACAAGAATGTAGAGTTAGATAATTTTATTTGTTTGTTAGTGTTCGAGGCAATATTTCAGTAAATGTTAAGATGAATTTGGAAGGACGTGGAAGGTCGCGGTGTGTGACCAACTGTCTGAAGGGACTGAGGAGGGCCACAACATGTAGTGACCATGACCAATATCTGAAGCAGAGACCATCTGAATAGAAAGCAGAAGTGGTACCCACAGTGGCCGCACTGCGTCTGCAGTTATCTCTCGTCCCATTATGGCTCTGCAGATACAATTCCGTGCTGTGTAGAAGGCCGCAACTCTGCGGTAGCCCTCTGTTCTGTACACAGCCTCTCGCCTCACTGGATCTCAACTTGGCGTAACTTAAACCCCTCGCCACATATCTGCCAACTATCCAAGTGACTAAACTCCATCTCCTCTACGAGCCAGTCTACGTCATACCAAGTGTAGACAACTTTAAAGCAAGTAAAGGTAGCCCTGCAACAGGCCGTGAGGGCCATAGGGTTGTGAGATGTTGAGGTTCCCACATTTTCTAGACAGTCGACTCACAAATGGCGGTAAGGTTGTCAGCCTTACGCGCCGGCCGCTCTTTACCCCCAAGAATATCCCTGGCACTCATTTTGGTTAGAGGCTGAGTCGATCGCAGGGTCGTAATGCGCCTGGAAGGATTAGGTAAATTGAAAAAAAAATCCAGTGATCTCATCGGGATTTGAACCCGCGACCTTCTGGCTTGTAACATAGTGCCTCAACGAACTACGCTATCGCGTGCCCCCGTCTAAAGCGTTTGGATGGAGGTTGTCGTGGCCTAGTGGAAGTTGATATAACTTTGTTGAATAACCTGCACAGCCATGTTCAAGTGCAGTGGCCAGTTTATAATTCGAGCGTCAGTGTTCTGACAAGCGCATGACACTTTGCGTTACGCATCAAAGTGTGGGAATATTGGCTGGCATGGTGCAGCTGACAGGTGGGCCAACTGACGCAACACACAGCGCAAATTCGATTTGGTTTAATTACCAGTGCACCGTGTCTATCCCGAGAATTGACAGAAGATGGTGACGTTTGCACCTTTTATTGTTATGTTGGGCTCAGGCAGGCAGACATGTAGGTAATTCGGCTCAGAGATAATGAGTTTTGTGTTACACACACAGAGCTTTGTTAATTACAACAGGAAACAGATCCATCAGTGCTTAATTTGTAACCTGAAATGCTACAGGGGCTCTCAACCTTCTATACATAAGGCTGACACTTGCGCTCCTGTCATTATGTTTGTTAGTTACATACCAACTCTATCTGATGTAGGAACGTATTCGTAGCATAGTTAGTTAGTGACGTAAGTCGTTACGTCATCATTGTAAAGTTACTGTATTCTACTTCCGGCAAGTTTCTGTTAATCATGTGCCTGTGGGAATTTTAGAAATACTTAAACAGGGCTTCTGCTCCAAACTTGATAACCTCAAATATAGCATATTTTATGTTCTTTTGCCCACATTAGTTCAGTATGTAGAGATAATCACGGTCACTGTGCGGTGGGGAGCCACTAGACTTGTTGGGTTGGCAAATACTGACACAGGCCTTACTGGCTGGCTTCTACCTCTCTTCTTCCTCTTTTGTCCCCTTCCGGTACATCGTAAAGAACACAGTTGAACGTACATCCCTCTCTCTCACTCTGTCATTCCCACAGAGGCTGTATATCTCTATTTTCTCTCTCTCTCTCTGATACTACCTCCGCTGCTGCTCTTAGCCTATAAAACATTTGCTGGCGAAGCGCCTGAAGCGTTATGCTAACCCGCAGTGCAGCAAAGTTTAGCCGGTAGCAGGGATCTGCTCGATGGGTCGGTCGGGATGCTTGCTCGTCCTGCCGTACAGTCACGTGATGCTACAAAACATGCTTGTTGTGAGACGCGTTAAAAGGGGGTTAATACAATGAGTTCCCGGTAGGTATAAAGCCATGATGTAGTTGTGTAAGATGTGTTTTGAATGGTAACAAGGGTGCGTCACCGTGGGTTAATGACATAAAGTGTTACGTCATGATTAGAATGGCGTTCCCGTGATTGTAGAACAGATGGACCTTAGAATAAAACTGTACAGTTGACCTCTCTTTGTGAGACCTAAGGTTTTCAACGCGGTTACATCTTCCAAGATGTAACGCAGTGTATTCTGGTAGACGTTTATAGATGTTTCGGAGGAACGTACTGCCTCCATCTCCAAGGTTAAAGCTAGGTAATTTGCTTACTGTCTATTACTCCCTTATTTGTTGCATGCTGTATATTTATTTTCTGGATTTACTCTTCAATCCTGAAGATGCAGATGGGATCTTCCTCCGAAACATCAGTAAACTTGCGCCATGTTACACTTTGTCACATACCATAATGAAGTTGAAGAGATGTAAGAAATGAACAGAAAATTATTTTTCCAGGTCTAAGAGCCAGTAAGCTTAACTGGATAATCATTGCACAAATATTATCTTAAGATGTAGTGAAAGTAAAAGTAAAGTAAAGTAAAGTAAAGCTATCCCTGTAACAGGGCGTGGAGGCCCATAGGGTTGTGAGACGTTGAGGCTCCCACATTTTCTAGACAATCGGCTCATAGATGGCAGTAAGGTTGTCAGCCTTACTCGCCGGCCGCCCTTTATCCCCAGGAAATATTCTTGGTACTCATTTCTGTTAGAGGCTGAGTCGATCACAGGACCATAGTGCGGCTGGAAGGATTAGGTCAATTGAAAAATCCAATGACCTCATTGGGATTCGATCCCGCGACCTTCCGGCTTGTAGCATATCATTTCAAAATTAATTGATAATTCTTTACTTCTAATTATCCTGACCTCTCAGAGATTCCATTTGATGTTTTGCCATGTAATTTTGCTCCTAGAAATAACCTAAGAAATATATTTAAACTTCCATTGCTTTTCTATCGCTTTCATTAATATTCATGCAAAGTATACCCCAGCCAAAAGTCAAAGTACAGAGTAATGTTGGTATCATTACTCCATACCTGTTATCAAACTTCGTGTAATCTATATCCCATAATCTGTGCTTCATTTCCCTTGTTTCATAATAACACACTATTTGTTGTCAACCCTTCTTCATGTTACACAGTGTCATCTTTCTGTTGATGACATCCGGTCCTTAGTGATGAGTTGACCTTTGGCATGACCTTGTTTGTCCCCGAGACCGAGTTGGTCATCGATCCGCTAAGAGAACAAGTACAGCGGCCTCTGCCTATCTGTCCCTCCAGTTCCATGCAGCTAGACCCTGCGTCAGCAACCTCAACAATATGTCGATTCCTCATGAGCATATCAAACAGTTGTTGTTGATTTTCTTTCTAGTGTACCACAACTGAAGTCTAGAAGGATTGTGCGTGTAGAAAAACACAGTAAGACATCCCATTGCTTTCGAAAAGCAGACCACTGTTGCCACGTCCATATAAAAGAGTGCGGTATTGTATTCGGCGTGCATTGGCAGCCATTTTAAGTCTGTAACGGTAGCAATTTTGAGCTATGCTGTTTAGATGTTCTTCTCCTAATACTTCTGAAAAAAAAAAGCTTTATTTAGAAAGCAGTTTATAAAATGTTGAATATTTAGAGATATGTATAGACGTGGAATTATCAAAACCCCAAAATTTGTTTCAGCATTTGTTTTCAGGTATTAACTTAGGCTTATAAAACTGCTGCTTTGTGTGATTTTATGGCCGTGATTGCCCCATTTCAACATCTGGATCAACTTACCGATTCTGATGAAACTTGTTATGATCGTCATGTCCTTAGAGGCTACTCATATATATTTTTTTTCCGTTCACGCAGCCAGTAATAAAGAACTTCTGAAGGGAGAACAAAACGAAAGCTGCATAGTATCGGCATTTACCTTTCAGTTTCATCGCGATAGCTAACGAACTAGTGGAGCTGGACATGTGAAATTCGGAAGAAAAATAAACCATACATATTCCTACGGGAATTATATGTAACTTTGCGAATTTTGAGGTTAAGTCCAATAAATTTAATATGAATATTTTTATACTCAAATAATTCTATCAGAATAATAAGGAAAGCAAAATAATAACAATAGGATTAAAGGTCTATGCAACAGGTAAATGTGCTTTACGAAGTATGTTCAGAACTACTTCAACGGGATTCTATGGCGCTGAATTCTTTTAAGGCTGTGTCTTCCTACGATATACCTGCAGTTATACCGATATTGTTACGAGATCTCCAGATGAATTCTGTCTCCTGATGTGTGCCATGTAGTGAGAGAGAATTTCAAGATATTATCTGGCAATAAATAAGCTGATTGTTGCTTTCTTACCTGTCTTACTGGGCCGCACCATAGCTCAAGTGGTTAGTCGCTGGCTTCCCACCGCGGCGGCCCTGTTCGATCCCGGGTTTGGTCAAGTGGGATTTGTGGTGGACAAAGTGGCGCTGGGGCGGGTTTTCTCCGAGTACCTCGGTATCCCCTGCCAATCTTCATTCCACCAATTGCTCCACAATCACCCTCACCTATCATCTGGGGCTGGTACAATAGGCCAGAAGTGGCCGCAGTACAAGGGACTTAGTCCCACCCCACTAGCAAAAAAGAAAACCTCTTACTGTGTTCACCCTGAAAACGGAAGCAGTACTTTCCTCTAAAATGTCAGTGAACTACCAGACTACACGGCGTCAAATACTAGAACATTATTCATTCCAGAGTGACCCTTCTGGTAGTCTCTTACCCCGCAGCCCGTGTAGAGCCCCACATTAGAGACAGAATCTTCGTGTAACTTGTACGTGAGCCCCGCGGGACCGAATGGGGTTGCCTGCCGCCGTGTCTACCTGCCACTCTCTTGTACGCCCTGGAGGAAAACCCGGTCCATTGCGTATTTACAAGGCTCTGCTTCCGTACTGAATAATGGAACATATTTCGCGTTGGATATTAATTATTCTGTGCGAATCCTTTGTTAAATGTACATGAAGTAAGGTTCAATTCCAGTGACTGAATTCTTCATCATGTTTCGGCTAGGCACAGCTACTGTCACCCTGATATTTCTCCCTGGGTTGAGATATCCCTAAAATGAAATAGCACGTTAAGCCTTGACTTACGTTCTATTCCTTTGAAACCCGGAAAGAGGTCCAAGAGGAATTGTCTGCAAACTACCTGCAATTATCAGTATAATTCCCCTAATGCGTCACTGCTGGGTCCAACAGGAACAGTTTCCCCTAGTTCTGGAGTGTTGGAAGTTGCGAATAACGTTTTTAATAATTTGGGTGAATTACTGCTGAGGTCAAGAAAATGTGGATCTATACATCCACTCCCCCATACGCCTTCATGGTATAGTGCTGAATTACTTAAGCACAGGGACTTTAGCTTTACCTTTATAGTACCTTCTTTCATCAATCACTTATTTCCTTTTTAATTTGGTTCATTTATTTTCATTCTGTATCTCTCTTTCTCTTTTTCCGCATGTTCATTCATTCTTTTGTACTCATGTTCTTCCTTGTTTTCTTGCTTATTCTGTGACACCTCATTTCCTTGTACAAACACACCATGTAGAGTGTTCTGATCAATAACATAGCGTGTGTAAATGTTGCTACGCAACGACCGCCAGATAAGGCGAATAAACAGCGCCCGTTTCTAGGCAATGGCTCGGTAGACATGTTCCCGCGGCAAGGAATACGCACCCAACAATAAAATAATTCTTTTTCTATGTGGGCCGTGCCCAGATGTTACAGCCAGGGCCCTGAAGGGTACCTCACCTCTCTCTCTCTCTCTCTCTCTCTCTCTCCACAGAACTTAATGAGTTCAATTGTCAGTTCCGCGCACAGTAGGCTGTGAAGAATGGATTTGAGTGCGTGGAGCTGAAGAATCTCCACTATTAGAAGCCGTTGCCAGGGAACGGATGGTCAAGACACGGCAGCCTGGAAAAGGCTTAGTCGGTACTATGGTGATTTGTAGCTGACAGATAATTCGAAAATGTGGCACCGTTCATATATTTTGGAACCGCTAAAGAAATGAAAACCCTGATTCAGGAGGAAATTAAGAGGTGTGAAACTTGGTCTCTGACCTTCACCTCTCTCTACAGACTGAGGGTGTTTGAGAAGAGGGTGTTTGAGAATATTTAGACTGAAGAGAGATGAAGTGACGGGAGGTTGGAGAAAACTGCATAATGAGGAGCTTCATAATTTATACTCTTCTTCAAGTATAATTAGAATGATCAAATGAAGGAGGGTGAGGTGGGCAGGCCATGTAGCAGGAATGGGGAGAAGATGCCTGCATATAGGATATTGGTGGGAAAGCCAGAAGGAAAGAAACCACTGGGAAGACCATGACGTAGGTGTGTGGACAATATTAAAATAGATCTTAGATAGGATGGGATGAATTGGATTGATGTGGCTCAGGACATGGACCAGTGGAGGGTTCTTGTGGACGCGGTAATGAATTTCCGGGTTCCTTAAAATGCTGGGAAGTTCTTGAGTAGCTACACAACTTGCAGCTTCTCAAGAACGGGTGCTCAGCTCCACGAGTGACGTATTTGTGGGTTCGGTAGATATTTTTGTAACAGGCTGTTGAATATTAAATATATTAAATCATTATATGTGGATAACAATTTTTCGTTAATTTGTAATGCCATGTCATCAGTGTAGGTAATCCTTTAGTAAAATATGTAACTACGCATGCGCGTTACGACAGGAATTATTGCCGTAACAGCGTTAGGTCCATGCAGCTACAAGACAAACTACGTGGAAACGCTTTCCATCACTAGCAGTATTTACTCTTTGAAGAGTGCGGTCTTATTGGTTGTAACGCCTTGTAGTTCGGAGACAGTCCGATGTGTCCGAGGGACATATCGCTGCCATCTTCAGTATAGGGGAAGTTTACCGATGTTTCTTGTTTGCTTGTCTTCCACTTCGTCCGTGAACACGGAGGCAATTCATTCTTCCGAAACGTCGCGAAACTTGTATCAGACCACATGGTGTCACATCAGAACACGTGACCTTCATAGATATCTGAGATGTGATTGATGGAAAAACGATAAATTAACTGTAGGATTTTAGAGTGGTTCACTGACAGTTGGGTCTCTTCACCATGTGGCTGTGGGTAATTTGCCGACGTTTCGGAGATACACGATGCCTCCAAGAACATTTTTCATTTCGAACATGAAGACAGAAAAAATCTGACACTGCAATGTCGGAAAACACTTCACAAACACAGACGGGAAAAAATCCAAAATCAGAATCGACATAAAAATGTTTAGTGGCCCCACAGATCCCTTGTTTTTACGCGATACACGTGAGATGAGGGCAAAGTGTGCCCTATCTTGATTATTGATCACGCACTGAGCTCTGCGGCTTGTCCTGGGTTTCACTTCTATCCCCATGCAATTCCAGTCTGTATATCTAGCCTCATGTAAACTGTCAGTGCAATTATTTACAGTGCAGGTAATGTAAACGCCCGCCGTTTCGTGTAACTTTAAATTGTACCTTCGAACAATTACGTACATGGACCCTCCTTGTTTAAAACTTCACGCTGCAGAAACACAAGACCGACATATGTACATATTGGGCCTTATGAACTGCGACATATGTTGGTAATGTCCCATGGGGGCACTATGCTACAAGCAGGAAGGTAGCGGGTTTGATTCTTGATGAGGTCATTGGATTTTCCAATTGATCTAATCCTTCCAGTAGCATTATGACCCTGGGTTTGAATCAGTCTATAACAGAAATGAGTACCAGGCCTCTTCTTCGGGGAAAAAGGGCGGCCGGCGCGTGAAGCTGACAACCTCACCGCCATCTGTGAGCCGATTGTCTGGTAAATGTGGGAGCCTCGACGTCACACAAAGGTATAGGGGCGCCCATGGCCTGTCACGGGGATAGATGTACCTGTTTCTCATATTTCTGTTGTCTTCTGTGTTACGGTACCGTGTTGTCTCGCAGGCAGGTAGCAAAATTTGAGAGGAACGCAGTGGTTCCGTCTTTACCCATACTCTAAAAATAGGGGCAGTAAATAACCCAGAAACATTGGTGCAGCTTCTGTTATGTGTGAAGGTAAAGTTATACATCCACTTGAGTGTGTAATTAAGCACTGGGCCACGAGGACATACAGTGGAACAGGCTCAACTGAGGGAGGCGGTGTAGCGACGGGCTGGAATTCTATTCCCGGGAAGGGAATGTTCTCCTCTTTTCTGCAGCTTCACCGTCTGCTCTGTGGCTCATCCAGCCTCCTCTCCAATGGGTGCCGGGATCTCCTATCCCGCGGGTAAAGCGGCCGGAGCGCTAAGCTTAACACCCATCTCCATCTAGTGCCGAGGTCAAGAGTGGTGCACACCTTGATACATCTTCATGGCATAATTACGCACAGGAACAACTTTACTTTCGCCTGACGTCAATGCGGAGTGGGGGGTGTTGATGCTTGTGAAGTGTAACCCGGTCTCGAATTCGCATGACCCAGATAACATCACCGGAGAATTTCCAACGCGTACCAGCGGTAGTTATAACTTTTCTCTTCCTCCTCCCGCCCCCCCCCTCCAGTGCGGTGATATCACGGGCCCAACCATCACACCCTCTGATTCTTAAATCGGGATTGATACCCTTCAATTGTTCCGGGTTAAGGGATGAGTGACGCAAGTCTGTAGTCTTCTGTTTTCATTTCAGAATTACGTAACCCGAAGCAGCTGATGTATCGGCAAATTTTTGGGTTTGCGTTCCAGAAGAAGTTGTTCGGTTCTCTGACCGAGACACCAGTTATCGTGGGTTTCCTAAGTTACTCCAGGGTAACGCTGGAATAGTGCCTCAATTAGGCCAGGACCAAATCCTTTCCTGTTTGTCACGCAGCAGTCACCTGCAAGCCTGTGCCGCAAGACTTGAGGCTGGATGCACAGGAACCGTGGTCACGTGGCACCAGCTTTTAATGTTTAATTTAGGTGTACAGTGACCAGGAAAGTGGGATAACTCAGTCGGTATAGCGACTGACTACAGGCTGGACGATCAAGTGATCCTGTTTCGGGTCCCAGTAGGGGCAAAATATTATTCTTCTGTATATCGTCCAGACAGGTTCTGGAGAGCACTCAGTCTCATATCCAGTGAGTAAAGGGACTCTTTCCCCAAGGGTAAAGCTGTCGGGACGTGAAGCTGATCGCTTACCTCCAACTAGCGCCGAGGCCAAGAGTATGTAGATCTATACATCCACTTCCCCATACGCCTTCATGGCGCAGTGCTTAATTAGTTAGGCACAGGGACAAATTGGATCGACCAGAATCATTAGTCCCTCAGTGAAACATTGTCCAGTGTTCATGGAACCGGAAGTTTAATTGCCATGTTCACAAAAGCCAGAAATATAAAAAGGTAAAAGGCAAAGCTATCCCTGTAGTAGGCCGTGGAGGCCCATAGGGTTCTGAGACGTCGAGGCTCCCACATTCTCTAGACATTCGGCTCACAGATGGCGGTGAGGTTGTCAGCCTTACTCGCCAGCCGTCCTTAACCACCAGGAAAATTCCTGATGCCTCTTTATGTTAGAGGCTGATTTGATCTCATCGGAAATCGAACGCGTGACCTTCCGGCTTGTAGCATAGTGCATCAAACAACTACGCTACCGCATGCCCCGCTCAGAAATATAGTAATACTTAAAATTACCAATACCACACAGCACCCCTGCCCGCAAAACGGAAGTCTAGTTGAAACAGAAGAACTATATAACTCTTGTAACCAGAAGCCACCATTGTGAATTTGGATCTTCAGGATTTCTGTTCCTTATGACTGTCATGCCCTCATGCTACTCTGTTCCTGCAGGTCAGGTGTTTTAAATCAATTACGGGGTCGGCCACTTGCTGCCTGCCTTTCTTCTGATAATGACGGAGACTTGATAACAGTTATTTCTAGAGAAGAGAACGCGATATCCCGCAGGTTTTCATTTTCCTGCAGGAACTCTCGTACAGGCCGATCCCAACTTACGACTTTTCGATTTACGATAAACCCACACTTACGATAGTAATCGTTCAATACATCGATACCCGATACTGCATACCAAACATCCGATATTCGACGTTTTTCAACTCTCCCAGTCTATACTTTCTTGTGCATATATTCGGTCGGTGTTGACACTGTAGCCACCGTCTCGCGTTCATGAAATCTGTGTTGGTTGAGGCACTATACTGCATACCTAGAGGTCTCGGGTTCGGTTCCGTATGAGGTCATTGGATTTTTCAATTGACCTAATCCTTCCATCCGCACTATGACGCTGGGTCGACTGAGCCTCTAACAGAAATGAGTACCAGGAATCTTCCTGGTGGATAAAGAGTGGCCGGCGCATAAGGCTGACCACCTTACCGCCATCTGTGAGCCGACTCTTGTGGGAGCCTCGACGTCTCACAACCCTATGGGCCTCCACGGCTTGTTACATAGATAGCTTGGCGCCTGAGGCTGACAACCTCATTGCTATCTGTGAGCCGATTGTCTAGAAAATGTGGGAGCCTCGACGTCTCACAACCCTATGGGCCTCCACTGCCTGTTACAGGGATAGCTTGGCGCCTAAGGCTGACAACCTCACCGCCATCTGTGAGCCGACTCATTGATAAAGGCGTCACATCACCGCCTTGCGGGCGTCAGATCGGACACAACCACACCCTGTATCTCTCCTCCGACATAGCGTGGAAGTAATCACTTGGCTGACAGAACATTGGCCCCTTTTCATTGTCAGTGGCAGGAACAAGCTGGGTTATGTGCGTCACTTCCTGTTTGAAATTTTCACTTCAGCGTCTGTTCATGACTGTCAGATCGGATGTGAACCAATGCCGTGATCCCATGTCAGAATGTGATATGGTGATTTTGCAGTGAAGAATCATTGCCTCTATAATAGACTTCTAAAAGCATTTGATGTCAGTAAGGGAGGGGCCCGCGACGGGTCATACCGAATATGTAGAAATTCATTACGCATGTCAAGTGAAGGGTGACGGCTTCCAGCTGGTCCCACGGAGGCGAAACCTCCTCCAGTTGCTTAGCTCCTCAGGTGGTCCTCCACGCTGATTTATACGAGAGTTATATAAAGTAAATGTTAAGGTAAATTTGTCCTCCTGTTTGATTAATTAAGCACCAATCCATAGTGACGTATAGAAGAGTGGAGGAATAGCTCCAAAATTCTCTATCTCAGCTGAGTGTTAAGCTTCACGTCCCGACCACTTTAACCCCTGGAAAAGAGATTTCGGTACTCACTTGATAGGAGACAGGATGGGCCCAAAAGCTGGTCTGCATTCTGTGGAGTTGAGATAAATCTGCAGCTATAGCCAGGAATGGCACCTTGGCCGACCAGCCTGTAGCCTGTCTCTATACCGACTGAGCTATCCATGCTTCTAAAGATATATAGGAGCTGCCAAAACGCCTCCAAAATTCATTAACGCTTACTTACTTACTTACTTACTTACTTGCTCACTCATGGAGCTGAGCCCTTCTGGAGGAGCCGCCAATTCTGCAGCTACTCAAGAATTTCCCAACATTTTATGGAACCCGAAGGTTCATTACCATGTTCACAAGAGCCCTCCACTGGTACCTATCCTGAGCCACATTAATCCAATCCATCCCATCCTATCTCTCTAAGATCCATTCTAATAGTGTCCACTCACCTAGTCTTGGTCTTCCCAGTGGTTTTTTCCTTCTGGCTTTCCCACCAATATCCTATATGCATTCCTCTTCTCCCCCATTCGAGCTACATGACCTGCCCACCTCATCCTCCTTGACTTGATCATTCTAATTATACTTGGAGAAGAGTACAAGTTATGAAACTACTCATTATGCAGTTTTCTCCAACCTCCTGTCACTTCATCTCTCTTCGGTCCAAATATTCTCCTCAACACCCTGTTCTCAAACACCCTCAGTTTATGTTCCAACCTTAATGTCAGAGACCAAGTTTCACACCCATACAGAACCACAGACAAAATTATAGTTTTTTATATTCCAATTTTTATGTTTTCGGACAGCAGACGAGAGGGCAAAAGGTTCTGGACTGAATGTTAACAACCATTACCGGAGTTCAATCGCCTCTTAATTTCCTCCTGAATCAAGTTTCGATCTGTTATCGTCGTTCCCAAATATCTGAACTGTGCCACATTTTCTAAACGTCTGTTTCCTATCTTCATGTCACGATTTTGCCCTGCATGTATTTTCTCGCCCTACTGACAGACTCTCAGTAATACTTCCCACTGTAGGTATCCACTGAAATGACGTGTAGAATTACCCTTACATAATCCTTTTACCCCACTGTACCCTGTTGTCCTCGATATTTGAGATCTGGGTTAAAGGTCGCTCTTGTTTATTACGAATGTTGGCAGACCTGCTCTAGAAACTCCCATCGGAGTACTTCCGGTTGTAAATTAGCATGTGCTGTGGAGTGAGGCTTATAGGGAGGAAAGCATCTTAATGGACACATTAAGGGACGTGAATGCAAGGGTTGAAGGGTGAGGAATGGGCGAGGAAGGAAAAGGGGTGTTGGTTGGATTTGAAGTTGGGCAGCTAGTTGCATGCTAGTGTAATTAGACGTGGTGTTGGTGATGGCATGATTACAAGGTGCCGGGGTAATTCATCAGCTTTGGCGTGGCTGATTCGCATCTCGGGGCTCTGTTTGGATGTCATGACGGCCCCTGACAGATGTTTTAGGGGTCTGTTCTGTTGATGTGATTGTTTGAGAATGTCGTTTGCCTGTCGCTTTGTTTTTACTGGGTACTGATCGCGGATTCTTTGTTTGATGATTGCATTCTGGTTGCTTTGTGTTATAAATAGAAGCGTTTGATGTCTGTGTAGTTGTTTCCAGACTTTCCCAGCTGTCTCTGTGTTTGAATAGTGTTTGTATTGATGTATTATCCAGTCACCAGATGTTGCCATTCGCTCATCCGTCTAGGACGTCCTGTCCTCTACACCTCCCACCTCACCTTCACCTACATCTAGCATCCGAGGTTAAGAATAAAGGGAGCTATTCCTCAGTTTCGCCATTCTTCATGGTATATTCGTTAATTAGGCACGTAGATTAATTTGCACTTTTACGCATAATCTAGTATAGAACCCACTGGAAATTCAAAGGCAAATCTCATAATTTGTCGTATAACCTTTTTTGTACTATAAATTCCCCTAGGAGCTGGGATAGCTCAGTCGGTTTAGCGACAGCCTACGGGCTAGGCGACCGAAGGGTCGGATTTCGAGTCCCAGCAATGGGACATTTTTTTCTCTTCTCTACAGCGTCCAGACTGGCTCTGGGACTCACCCAGCCTCCTATCCAATGAGTACCGGGGGTTCTATCCCCAGGGATAAAGCTGACCACTCACCTCCAGCTAGAACCAAGGTAAAGGAAATGTGGATCTATACATCCACTTCCCCATACGCCTTCATGACGTGCTTAAGTAATTAAGCGCAAGGAAATTTACCTTTTACTTTTACCATAAATTCGCCTGCTATCTCCCGCATTCATTTCCGATCCTGCAGTTTATCGATTAGCATGAACATATATAATATTTATCGTCAACGCAGCAGTACTTGATATTTATGTATTTATATAGCAGTAACAAATAAATAACAAAGTATCGTTGCGGTTATGGTAAAAATTGTATATATGTTCATTGCATATACGCAACAGAATGCAATCCATAAGCATAAAAATACTAAATTATCGAATAGTATATCGAGGCAGACGCCATCTCCCACAAATAACACACACAAACAGTCAATAATAAACCCTCCTATTTTCATCATTTGCTACTTCACATAACCATATCGAAGTATTATCAGTACTCACATAATAGACACGATGCTCTGAAACGAAAAATTACTCACTCGCAGCTTATTCGCTCTACTGGCCGAGTTAAAAATTCCAGTAGAATCCTGACTAAATAGGATTTAAGGATCTCACAGCGGTGGTTATGAAAATTTCTATCTTCAAACATAAGACACGTAGTCCGTTGAAATTCACACCACGTTTCGGTGTAGCATGTCGCCTCCATCTTCATAGTGGAAGAGGCAACAGTTTACTCTGAAACGTCGGTTGAGTTTCAACAGACTACACTACGTTATATCCACGAAGTAATATAACTTTTCTTATATTGACTAGAAGTCATTCGTGGTTTTCTTTAGTTCCTCTAGGCAAGTGTTGGGTTTGTACCTCCAATAGATCGCTTCCTCCTAAATCCTTTACAATTCATCATTCGTTGTACCATTTCGAGGCTGCATAGTCTAAATACTGAATAAAACAAATTCCATGGCCTGTAGTCCGCAAGCAAACTATACCGACCGAGCGACGGCGAAGTTAGTACCAACTTTAGCGGATAGAAGGTGTCGCCTGGTCAGCGCAACGAAACCCCACGACCGTTAATCTCGGTTTTCTAGATCGGAGCCGCTATTTCCTTGAAATAGCTCCTCAATTATCCTCACGAGGCTGAGTGGACCACGTTCCAGACCCACTACTTCTCAGAAAATCTGGTAGCGCCGGGAATCGCACGCGGACCTATAGATCTGTAGCAAGGAATTCTGACCAGTAGACCACAGAGGCGGTCCTAAATACTGACAGCATCGTCAAATAAACAACACAAAACCTCTCTTTCCTTTTTCGTTTATGTTCCCTCGTTGCACGAGCAGTCAGTGCAAAAGAGACGCATGTCTCACTTCGGAACACCATTCATTCAGTCTTCACTCGCCCCCTCTCCCGCCACCGCCCCCGAATTTCGTCCGTGAGGTTTTTTTTTTTCAGATTACCCTCTCGCTATTGTGTGCAGAAAGCAGAATGTATAAATCAACCCTCATACCAGGGGCACATCCTGATATGCGCGCTGAAATTTATGACAGCGCAGTCACCTTTTTTTTCATATTGGTTGGTTGGTTGGGGAGTTTACAGTAATTTGATATCATATGAAAAAAACGTGATAAATACTTTTAACAGAGGAAACTTGCCAGAAAATATAAAGATTATTGAGAAACAAAAGTGCGCCAGCTTATCTCCATCGTGTTGGTTTTATAAATGCAGTTTATTTATTGGAGAACCACAATAGCTCTGTCGGTATAGATACTGCCTACAGACTGGACAAGCGATGGGTCAAGACCGTCTTTAGGTCTTCCTACTGGTTCCCTCCACACAAAAACCTGTATGCTTTTCTCTTCGCTTCATCATTCTAATTATATGTGGCAAAGGCTACAATTATGATGCTCCTCATTATGCAGTTTTCTCCAGTCTCTTGACATCTCATCACGATTCAGAAACCTAAGTTGTTAATTAACACATCGTGAATAAAAATTGTGTTTTACTGATGAAAGTTGAAATATGTTCGGTCGTTGAGAAAATATTATACTGTTGTTTATTGTGATGTGTATACCCATTGCTAGGCAATTACTCAATAAACAAATTCCCGCAGAAGCATATGCACAGAATTATAAAACGTCTGTTACTAGGTAGCGGACCAACAGAGACGCATTTTTGACAACAGAAGACGATGTTTTCCGAGAGTCCGTGCCGAGGACATAAAAGGGCACAATCAGAAGACTGGGGCAGATTGTATTATGCTGTAGTTGGATGGAATTTATTAAATACAATGTAAAACTAGGTAAAGCTATCCCTGTAACGACCGCCTCTGTGGTATAGTGGTCAGAGTTCCTGGTTACAGAGCCAGACGTCCCGGGTTCGATTCTCGGCGCTACCAGATTTTCTGAGAAGTAGTTAGTCAGGAAAGGGGTCCACAGAGCCTCGTGAGGATAATTGAGGAGCTATTTCAAGGAAATAGCGGCTCCGGTCTAGAAAACCGAGATTAACGCGACACCTCAATCTGCTAAAGTTGGCACTAACTTCGCCGGCAAGCGACGGTCGCTCGGTCGGTACAGTTCGCTTGCGGACTACAGGCCACGGAGTTTGTTTATTTTGTTTATCCCTGTAACAGGCCATGGAGGCCCATAGGGCTGTAAGACGTCGAGGCTCCACATTTTCTAGACAGTCGGCTCACAGATGGTGGTAAGGTTTTCACACTTACGCGCCGGCCACCCTTTACCCCCAGGAATATTCCTGGTACTCATTTCTGTTAGAGGCTGAGTCGATCCAAGGGCCATAGTGCGGCTGGAAGGATTTGGTCAATTGAAAAAAAATTAACCTCGGGACTCGAACCCGCGACCTTCCGGCTTGTAGCATAGTGTCTCAACAAATTACGCTCCCGCGTAATATATGAAATTGTATAGAAAGTACTGAGACGACTGAGGTTACGCAGTAATAGCAAAGCTACAAACATTGCCCTGCTCACACTAATTGTAGGTCTATGTATGTATGTAGTTTTCACGAATCTGTTTTTGGTTTACATGTCCCCAAATTTTGTCACTACATTTGTATGGTAGTCCTTAAGATCTATGAAGTGAATACGTGTTCATGTCAGTAAACCCTATTTCGCATTTCCACTCGTTGTCAAGGAAACTGCGTTATGTGACAAGTCATTTGTGTAGTCCGCAGCATGCAGTAGGAACATGTGGGCGGTCGAGAGGGAGGAAAAGTGATGGATAGTGAAAGGAAAAGGTACAAAAAGAAAAGCGAAAGAGAGACTGTAGAGAAATAGGCTATTGGAATAAGGAAATCGATCCGAATTTCAAATTCAAATTCCAGGCTGCTCCTGTGGGTATTTCGAAACACACACAGGCTCAGTGTGCAGTGTAAAATATACAGCAGAAGAGCTCCATGTAACCCATGGCTCTGGAGTCCAGAACTGACATCACAGGGAACGGTTACCACTCTCTTACCATGATGACAAACCCTCGTACCTCGTGACTCGCATGGAAATTGTGGGCCTCTTGCAGTGACTGTGAAGACGTGAAGCTGTATGGTCTGGTTGATGTTCAGGCTGTCCTTCTCTCCTGAAGAAGGAAGCAGCAAGTTCTTTCGATACATCTCTATACTAAGAGCTCAGGATGTTGTATTCGGCTTCCTACCGCGGCGGTCCGGGTTCTGTCTCACGTCAAGTCATATCAGATTTGTTGTGGAGAAAACGCCACTTGGGAAGGTTTTCTCTGGGTACTTCAATTTCCCCGGCCAATTCTTGTTCCACCGACTGCTCACATTAATGAATTATATGGCACGTTATGTTATCTCGGTATAGATAGCGTCGTGAAGCAGCCAACTTATCATATTACAGCCTTATATCTCATAAGAGAGAAGTTTTCGTATTTACGTTAAGTTTGCGACCGCCTCTGTGGTCTAGTGGTCAGAGTTCCTGGCTGCAGATCCAGATACCCGGCGCTACCAGATTTTCTGATCATTAGTGGGTCTGGAACGGGGTCCACGTAGCCTCGCGAGGATAACTGAGGAGCTGTTTAAAGGAAATAGCGGCTCCGGTCCAGAAAACCGAGATTAACGGTCGTGGGGATCCGTTGCAGTGACCACGCGACACCTCTATCTGCTAAAGTTAGCACTAACTTCGTCGACAAGCGGAGGTCGCTCAGTCGGCATAGTTCGCTTGCGGACTACAGGCAACGGAGTTTTTTTGTTTGATTAGTCAATAATGAATTTGAGGGAATGCGAAAAGAAATGGTCGTGATATACTTTAGGATACTATCACGTCATTAGCTTGGAAATTTTGACAAAACTCCTGAAGGCCTCAGGATTATCGAATTCATTATTTGGATGCCGTAAGGATGCGAGAGTGTGCAGCATGAAATTGATGAATAATGAATTGGGAAGGATTCAGAAGGAAGCTGTCGTAGCCTATTAGAATAGGCTATCGCTGTATTTTCTTGGAGGGTCTGAGGATAACTACAAAAATGTCATTCAGTATAGCCGATGTCCTTGCCTAAATTCGAACCGAGCCCCTCTTGAATACAAGCCTAGAAAATTACCGCTCGGTAGGGTCATTGGTCTCTGGAGGATTCGATCCGAAGACCTCTCGAATAAGAAGCATCGCACAGCTACGTTTAGTATATTGTGGCTCTTTTGTTTGCTGATAATATTTTGCTTGCCCTGCCAGAGACTTTGTTCCTGCATTTCTTATGCACACACAACACAGTACGTGGCTCTTCCTGTACGCCTCCTCTCCTGAACACTGGACGCAGACTGTCTGGGTCACGCGCACCTTGATGGCAGCGAACGGAGTCTGAAGTACGAGTCCGGAGATAAACCGAATTTTGATTAGAAATATGTGCTGAATGTTGATTTACAGAGAAACGCTGAACAAACAAGACAAAATATATAGAAGGAAAACTGATGTACAGGGGAGAGTCAGCAAATAGGCCACAAATGGGAGTAAGACCGCTCTAATGGACGTAATAGGTTTTCTATATGTGCCACTAGGTAGCAGCACAGTCCAGCTTCATGGCAGTCTAGGCGTCAGATAGTAACGGCCGCCGTTTATAGTCACTGCTTAGCAGCGGGTCTGTACGTCACAATATGAACCTGAGACCTTTAGGATACGAAGTGGGAAAGCTAACGCAGCGATAGATCACGCTACGTTTAGTTTGAAATACAAGAAAAAAAGTGGAAAGAAGTAATCGCCTACTTTTGATAAGACACGGACTCCAAAGAAAACACAAAATTTGACACTCAGAAAACAAGGCGATCTCATAAGCCTAACAAATTAGGAGGGATACACAGATAGATGACAAGATACAGAACGGATACGCAAACAGACAGCAAGGAGGTTCCATAAGTTTTCTTTTACATTTTCAAAATACACGTAAACCAAATAGGCTAGTGCTACCATTCAGTCCAGACCCTTTTGTCTTCTCGTCTGTTGTCTAAAAACATAAGAAATTAGAATATACAGAACTATAATTTTGAGCGTGGTTCTGTATGGGTGTGAAACTTGGTCTCTGACATTAAGGGAGGAACATAGACTGAGGGTGTTTGAGAACAGGGTGTTGAGGAGAATATTTGGACCGAAGAGAGATGAAATGACAGGAGGTTGGAGAAAACTGCATAATGAGGAGCTTCATAACTTGTACTCTTCTCCAAGTATAATTAGAATGATGAAATCAAGGAGAATGAGGTGGGCAGGGCATGTAGCACAAATTGGTAGAAGAGGAATGCATATAGGATTTTGGTGAGAAAGCCAGATGGAAAAGATCACTGGGAAGACCAAGCCGTAGATTTGTAGATAATATTAAAATGGATCTTAGAGAAATATAATAGGATGGAATGAATTGGATTGATTTGGCTCAGGATATGGACCAGTGGAGGGCTCTTGTGAACACGGTAATGAACCTTCGGGTTCCATAAAATGCTGGGAAATTCTTGAGTAGCTTCAGAATTGGCGGCTTCTCAAGAAGGGTTAAGCTCCATGAGTGAGTGAGGGGTAAGTAGGTGTTAATTTCCACATGGCTGTAGTAGAGCAATGTAGAGCTGAGATGCGGAGAGACCTGGCTCAGGATAATGTTTTGTGTGGGTATGTCGAACTTCGGGTTCTGCTACCACAATGTTGGCTGCCCTGACTTCCAGGGAATTCGCACTCGGAAACTGATTTCCCATTAAGCAAACCCATGGGAGGCAGAACCCTGGGCCCCAGGGCCCCCCATTGTCATTCATTGCCCCCCCCCCCCCCAACATTAAAGCTGCAACCTCAGCATAAATGATGCGGAAATGGAAAGAGTGTCATTAAGAATCAGTACAACTGTCAGTCATTAATTTGAAATAGATTTTTATGCAGATTCCGCGCTATCAATATGTTATCTGTATATTCCAGTTGTCATGTTTCGTTCTAATTGAATATCGACACTACAATTAAATGCTAACTAACAGCCGTTTGCTGTGCGCGGAGCGAAACGGGCTTGACGCACTGATGTATAGTAAGCGTGCTCCTTAGCGCTTTAAGACCCAACACTTGTTTGAACGTTAAGAGCTCTTCATTTTGTCCACAAAACTTATGAGTGTTTCATATGATTATCAAAATAAACATTTATTTATTTGAAGAAAGCAGTCTTCTGGGATTTGGCACCGTGTATATGTGGTGTTAACCGACGTTTCGGAGGAACGTGTCGCCTCCATCTTCAAGGTAGAAAAAAAAAGAAATCTGCAAGCGAAGAGACCGTGAGAACCGTGCGATACGTTCCTCCGAAACGTCGGTTAACACCACATATACACGGTGCCAAATCCCAGAAGACTGCTTTCTTCATAGTCACCGCCGTGAAAGCCTCAAATCTTACATTTATTTATTTCCTGCTCACCGTGGAACCTCTTGTTTGATCCATATTGAATTCATGTGAGATTCGTGGTTAGCCTAGTGATGCATGACCAGGTTTTCCCCAATCTAATCATAATTCCACCATTGTTCCATACTCATACATCACCGTCCCTGACAAGCAGCACATTATCAGACCCTCTGTCTTTACGTCAGGGGCGTCACCTCGGACCTGGCGGTTGTCTGATTACAGAGAATTTACCTGTTTCTGCTTGTAACGGAGACGCAGTTTGTGCCCTGTGTAATAGAAACTGGACTTTTAATATTGTCACGATTTACAGTTGTGACCATAGACGGGGTGTGGATTGCTGACTGGATTTGTTGATCACTTACACACACCACTCGGAACTACAAGTAATTACAGCGCATCGCTGATTTCCACACTTTACAAATCACTAGCACCCACTAAGTCTTCTCAGTTTTTCACTAGATGTTTCTTGACAACGGCTTCTAACAGTGGAGATTCTTCGGAATCCCGCGCTCAGGTCCTTTTGTCACAGCCGCCCGTGCAGTACTCAGCTCAACTCCACTCAATTCAACTATAGCGCCATCTCTTCTCAGCCTCCCTTGAAGAGCTCAGCTGAACTGGTTTCCCCGATTATTTTGTTTATAACAATTTGCACGAACGTAATAGAAAGCACCATTTCCAGTAATAATTCTAGTATTGTAGAGTCTTATTTACTAATCCGTTGCTTAGAAACGGGTTGCATAACACCGCTGTTCTATTGTTGCGTGCATGTATGTTGCGGGCGTTACCTAGCAACGGCCGCTGCTTAGAGAATCATCGCATAGCAACGGGTCTGTAGCCACAATATTATTTAGATGGATTCTTATTCAAATTTGTTAAATGAACACCCAGGCTAGTGAGCACTGCTCAGGCCCTGAATAATTTTCATATGCGAATTTGATATACCAGACCATCGGCTTGGTATGGCCCCTACCCGTTTTCTGCCTAAGAATTTTCGCAAAAAGTGTTGGTGTTTGCCAGATTGTGCAACCGAAGAAATTTTGACACTATTGAACTATGAAAAGTTACGGGTAACTAGAAATACCCCCCACAAAAATGTATTAACATTTGGAAAGAGATTTCCTTACGTACTTTCTTACCCCTGACTCCGCACTTCTGTAAGAGCGTCAGCCATAACAAGACGGATGTCCATTCTGCATTAACTGCCGTCTACCTCCATCTCTTCATTTCCAGCTCTCGTAAATCATCTTCTATATTGGATTTGAAGCCACGACAGTGGTGACTGTGAATAATATGGTCTTCTTGGCTCTAACGTCTTGACTTCTGGAGAATTCTGGTCGAGAGGATGAACGAAACGATAGAGAGACGAAGAGCATCTTTGAGTTTATGGGAGCAGAAGAGGATGCTAATGACAATAAAGTTTGGGCATGTTTGATATGCTCCCGTTTAGTTTTGTGGCAGTGTGACTCAAGTGCGTGGGCATGCCTGTGTGTATATATGTCCTAGGCTGGGCCCCTTACTTTGCGTATGAAACTCAGCGGGTGTATAAACGAGATTTTTTCTTGACGTTTATTGGTTATAGATTTTCTCTCAAACTCCTCGCGCCCTCCCCACCACATACGAAGTGTGCTCTTGTTGCGTTGAGTAAATGCCAATTTCCATTTGATTTCTAGGCAGTTTGGAGTTCAAGTACTGCCATGGAGTACCAAATGTTTGGATACATTTTATTCTTTGAAGCACAATGGTAACTATAAGAACCACTGCAGTAACGTGCACATAATTTATTTATGTGCTTTCTGTGATTCTCGGAATGAACGTCGATTATTTACATAAATATCCGACCTCCCCTTTGAATGAAGGCACAAAGCATTGCAACTTTGCTCGTAGTGATATTTAGGTTTAAGCAGATCTCAGATAAGTGCGCAGGTACCAAGGCAAGACTATATTTGAAATTCTCCTCCTTAATGTTAACTGCCTTCAGGAATTAGATACTTTCTTGAACATTTTGAAGCGTAGTTCTTCAAACAAAGTAACAATTTTCTGCGTTCTAGATGCAGTCGTCAGTACAATTTCGGTCCAACGTGAATAGGTTCCCTTGGTTCTTGAGTCGGAAAATGAGAAGATATGAGGTTTTCACGGCGGTGACTATGAAGAATGCCGTCTTTTGGGATGTGGCGCCGTATAGATCTTGTGTGAACCGACGTTTCGGAGGAAAGTATCGCCTCCATCTTCAGGGTAGAAAAATACGCGAGCGAGGAACCAGCTTGAGAAGGTGGCTGCAGATGGAGGCGATATGTTCCTCTGAAACGTCGGTTCACACAAGATCTACACGGCCTCACATCTCAGAAGACGGCATTCTTCACATATTGTTTAGCTATTTGTATCATCTTAGTGTCTTGTTTCATCACCTCACATTACATAGGGTAAATCAGGGTGCGATGGCCGCTTTGATGAATTCATGTAAATAGTGCCTCCTCTTTGAAAATTCAATTCGTATCCCACAGGAAACATTGCGCGTCTCCATTATGACTAATCTGTTAGTTTTGTTTAGGCAAATAATTCGTATTAATTACGAGAATAATACGTAACACATAAATATACAGGGGTAAGATTAATAGATGTTAAATGTTGAAGTAACGGTACATATTGTAACCATTGTGCTTAAGAGTGTTATATTTTCAGAACTACTCATTTCTCCTGAGCGAATATATTCTCTAAGAACTGCAATTGTGGGGAGAAAATTCCGTCTAATGTTTGTTTGACTACGTGGTTCGGATAAAGTTCCGACAGATGTCACATGCTGTCACATGAGGTCAAACTTTTGTGAAGATCTGTTTTTAGACACTGGACATTTTTAGGGTTAAAAGACGATCTTCAGCTTTCCCATTACGGCGCGTTCGTTACAGCGGCAAATGCAAGTTTCCACGCTGGTTGCACGGACCTCTATGCGTACACTCAGTTCAGGCAGCCTGGAACTGAGACGGTTGCATATTTCTCGGACTGTCAGTTCCCGTTCAAATGGTTAACCAATTCCAATCTTCTCTTTCCTTTTCCATTTCCTTCCTCTCTGCACTCGACAGCTCTCCACCCCCATCCCCACCCCCACTTCCCATATTAATGCAGATTTCCCCACACAGGTCTCGGCCAAGCTCGCGGGGTCCTTATTCCTCCAATTTGGGGTCGGATAAATATAATGTAATTTAAGAGCGAAATATTTTTTAACTGTTATATCATATAAGGTAAACCTACACAATTTTATAGTAGTTTTTATTCCATGATAATACATTCCATGTAATTAGTTGTGTGTTCCATGATTAGCTTTAAGTGTTCTCCATATATGGTTCCATAATATCTAAAATCCTGAAGGTTAAAGCATACAAAGCTATAATTTTATCTGTAAGATTTGAGGCTTTCACGGCGGTGACTATGAAGAAAGCAGTCTTCTGGGATTCCACAGTCTGCTTTTACCGGTTCTCACGGTCTCTTTGCTTGCAGATTCTTATATATTTTTATTCTTCTACCCTGAAGATGGAGGCGATACGTTCCTCCGAAACGTCGGTTAACACCACATATACACTGTGCCAAATCCCAGAAGACTGCTTTCTTTATAATTTTATCTGTTAAATTATATGAGCATTTTAGCTCGATATTTTACTCTTAAGGGAAGAACACGCTGAGGTTGCATAGAAACAGGATGCTAAGGGGGATGTTTGGAGCTGAGGAGGAGGAAGCTACCGGAGGCGACTGAAGGTTCCATAACGAGGAATTCACACTCGGAATTGCTGAGGTTTTGGACTTAGCTTAGTGACCGATATTCTTAAGAACACCGCGATTTACAAATGTTACGCTTCTGGGCATTATCAGTCATCCTGTTTATATTTAAAAGCACAACGTTTCGGAGACTGGATTCTGTCTCCGTCTTCAGGTGGAACCTCTTCATTTGGGCCCAATCGCTAGAGCTATTCATATTGAATCCAGTATCGATGTTTCATGACAGTTGTAGTGACAATTGTAGATAGACTCAGACAACTCCCTCTGTCGTTCTATCTTCGTATTTCCTGTCATATTTCATAGCACGATAAGACCAACTGCTAGTGTCTACTTCCTAATCGGAATAGAGTCTATGAAGGAAATGCAATGTTTCGGAAAGGAAAACCTAGTTCATGCAAAAGCGTATTAAGAGGAATGTTCAGGCTTTTTTAGCCATACGTGTAATTTGAAAAGTTCTATTCGGAAATAAAGTTGCCTTTTAGTTTCTGGAGAAATAACTAGTTACTGGCAGAACACATAAAGACTATATTCTTATTGCAGAAATTTATATTCCAATAGATCTATTCCTATTGTTATCGTCGCTAATATGTTTCCTTTTTGTGAAGGTCTTTTTATATTACTGTAAATTTTGTTTTCTTTAAATTTGTTGGGCTTAACATCAATGTTTCGCACTGTCGTCATGTTTTAATATTTTTTAATTACAAACAATTATTCCGTTGTACTTTTATGCTCTGTCTCCATACCAATTCACTAATTATCTTCGTTAAATCGAAAGCTAAACATAGTTTCTTCACGGCCTCCAGTTTTTTTTTTACATTCTTCAAAAGATTTACCATAATAAATCAAGATCTATTACTGTATATAATCTGATGATCTCAAATTATTCCTTTAAAGACTGGTTTATTTCGGAATAATATATAACAATTCAGTTCGTACCTCACAGGAAACATTACGTCTCCGCTACGAAGCCCAACCGGTTAATGCTGTTTAGGGAAACAGTAGCTGTTTATTGTGGGAACCATACGGAACACACAGATACACTGTGTGGGCAGAATGCAGAGTTTTAGTATGTTCAGTCCGTACCTCACAGGAAACACTACGTCTCCGCTACAAAGCCCAACCGGTTAATGCTGTATAGGGAAACAGTAGCTGTTTATTGTGAGAACCATACGGAACACACAGATACACTGTGTGGGCAAAATGTAGAGTTTTAACGTGTTAGAATAGGTGGTACATACACTAACCACCAGATTTTAGAGAATTAAGTTTCTCTTTAACCTAAAAGTTACGCGCGTCCGCCATATTGTTGTTAGTGACAGTAGTAAATTAGAACATATATAGATGGAGTGACCTCCAGTGATATGATTTTTGTGTCAAGTTTCTCTAAGATCAGTCGACTGGTTCTAAAGTTGAAATGGAGTTACACACAGACAGACTTCATGGCCGTCTCCTGTCTACTTTCTTTCCTTAAGAAGCCAGAGCGGGCTAAGAAGAACACTGAAGCACTGAGGCTTGAGACAGATGTTTAGTATCGTTAAGAACACTTGTGGCTAGCAATTGAAGTTTCTAGTTTGGAATCCCTATGATGAAATGAAGCCACAGCGACAGGCCTGTTGGTGGCTGTAGTGGATGCGACATGCTGATTTTATGAAGCTCACTCCTTCTGGCGCCTGGCGCCTGTTCCGCTACTGTAAGCATGTAACACAAAACGCTGTCACGGTTACCATGACGCGGAATATGCAGAATTTGGGATTCTTGTGTGATGGTAACCTTTGGAATTTGCAGTATCTGGTTTAGGATGTCCGTTTCACTATCAGTTGAGCGTGTTTACGTTCTAGTAAGGTATTCGATCAAACTAGTTGGAATTCTGTCACATCCAGCTGGATTATTGATAAGTTTGCTGATTTTATTTGTTCAAAAATGCGATGTATATTACTGAGCATTACGCTCGAGTTTCTGTCACTTTTGCAACGCATGCAGAAGGTCTGGGTTCTAATATCGGCCCGGAAACTGACCGTTATGACTGGATTGGTTATTTCACGATGCTGTAAGTATATAGACAATGGTAGAATGGAAAGTCGATACATTATCCCGGCATTTGCCAGGAGAAACTAAGGAAAACAGCGAAAAACCTGAGTTAATATAGGCTATGTCTCTGCCGAGATTCAAACCTTGCACTAGACGTAATTCTAGAATGTTACCCCTCGGTAAACCTGCTCGGTCTGATGTTTTCTTTCTTGTTTTCCGTTTCAGAGCAAGCCGAACTTGAACAGTCCTGTCATTTGCACGTGATGACAACTTCCACGCCCTCTCAAACCTAATATTTAGTCATTTTCGTATTATTTGTCGCTATATAACCTTAATAGGTATTTAAACATTTAATTTACCGAGAAAGCTGGTGTAGAGGCAACACTCTTGCCTTTTGTCTAGGAGGTATTCTTTTCGAATCTCGGCCGGGATATCGCCTATCCTGACTGAGATTTTTCGTGGTATTTCTCAGTCCCTCTGGACAAAGGCTAGGATAGTATCTCGATGCATACTGAATATTTTATATGACACGGATCGAATATCAGACCCAGCTTTCAACAGTTCTCTGCATTGTTGCTTGTGTATTAGTTGTCGCGGCGAAGTATTTACTTAGCCGTTACCTAGCAACGGCCATCTGTTCTTACTTCACTGTTCCTGCTTTCAGGCAGACAGCGAGGTGATCCTTTAAGCCTCCTTTTATTATTCAAAATAAGGAAAGTAGGCTAAGAATTGTGATATTTGAGTTTCTGACGGACTAAACGGGTCTTCTCAAATGTGACGCTTTGTACGTAGGCAACAGCATTTCAGAGAAACCTGAATAAAACTTTTCTAGGGAACTCACGTGTTCACAAGTTTAGCTTTGCGGTCAGCGTTGCAACTATAACAAATCACTGGCTTCTAAGTATAACAGATCCTTGAGTTCATGTAACTGCGCCTGTTCCACTGTCCACTGTCCACACGAGACACTAAGGTCATGCAACCGTCAGTCACACCGCGCTTTTCTGTGAAGGGCGGAAATAAAATGTGCTCTAGAAACTGAACAATCTGAAATTCATAAACTGCATACCTCATTATGTTCCCTTTACTCTAGAAATATTACGTTTCTTGCGATGTGATGCCGTATAGTCTGGTAGATATTGACGCTGATCAGTCTTAGCCCTTATTTATTTGGATGATTATAAATGACCATGAACTTTACTTCTGATTTATTCTCGGTAATTTTAAATTCAAAAGTCTTCTATTTCGACATTACTGGAACTTTATTGTGATCTATAATATCGTATTTCATTGACTGGGACGTGCAATACAGTGTTTATGTTGAAATTTCTAGATTCTGGCACGACCACGGAGTCCGGAGTTCTGACATTTACGAGCAGTCACAAATTTAGCTCGGGTACAGAAAACCAGACGCGCCTACAAAAGTTAATGAGAAGGACAGGTCAGAACTTGTTACAATTGCCTGTGAATGAGGGCCATTATGATTGAGTTGCCTCGTTCGAACTTCCCTACGGGAGATGGAATGACATGTATATGTCCGCGCCATGGAGAATTCGTATTCTTCCGAATTCCCAGCGTGGGATGTGCAAGCCATTCCACGAAAAGTCTTTCACCATATTCTGAAGTGTACGGACGAGACCCAGTTTGCAGATCGAGTAATTTAAAGCATCAGCATACAATGAATTAACAGTGTGGTTTGGAGAACAATAAGTGAATAAACATCAGGTTGGATCAGCTCCCAGAATACCGCTACCCTGAGACGCATGCAAACCGACCCAGCTAGTTTCCCGTACCTATACCGATCTGTGAGGACAACTTGCAGTGACCATCATGCACTCACCTAAGGTAGGAACAGGTGTAGCAGGGATAGCGCCATTGCAAAAGAGCTGTGTTAATATTTACTAACGTTTTGGAGAAATTTGCTGCTTCTCTCTTAATTTCAGAAGTGTTTATTCCTTAAGATCCATTTTAATATTATCATTCCATCTACGTCTAGGTATTCCAGCTGTTATCTCTTTGTTTCCCTAACAAAAGTTTTGTATGTGGTGTGACGCTATATGGTCTTGTAGAAAGATACCGACATTCGGAGACACATTCTGCTTCAATCTTCAGGATGTAGGAGAATATGCTATATATTTTATGCCGAAAAACATTTCTGCAGGTCTTTCGTAAATGAGTATGTGAAGATAATGGAAAGTTCCCCTTTCCCCTGAAAATTGTTGCAGCAGGTCCCTCCGAAATATCAGTACGGCGTCAAATCCTAGAAAACAGCGATAGGCATTGCCGTTCATTGCCTTCACTGACATGTTCTAGAGGAAAGTTAACTGCTTTGCACCCCAGTGCGAGAAAATAAGCACGGAAAATCTGGCTTCATAGGGGGTGACGCAGTTGGAGGTCATGTCTGAAAGCTGGATCTGCCCTACCGCTCTCTCTCATTACACGTAATCCGCAGCAGCGAAGAGAGAGGAGAGGAGAGAGCAGGAGGGAGGGGGTAGTAGTGAGAGACCTTACACGATATATATAAAACAAAGAACATCCGTGGCCTGTAGTCATCAAGCGAAATATACCGACCGAGCGACCGCCGCTTGTCAGCGAAGTTAGTGCCAACTTTAGCGGATAGAGGGTGTCGCATGGTCAGCGCAGCGGATTCCCACGGCCGTTAATTTCGGGTTTCCTAGACCGGAGCCGCGCCCCGTTCCAGAATCACCACTTCTCAGAAAATCTGGTAGAGTCGGGAATCGAACTCGAGACCTCTGGATTTGTAACCAGGAACTCTGACCACTAGTCTACAGAGGCGGTCATCTGTATATATATATATATATATATGCAATACAGCCTTCAGTGCAATTGGACAACCTCAACGCGCCGGCCGCCCTTTACCCCCAAGAAGATTCTTGGTACTCATTTATGCTACAGGCTGAGCCGATCCCAAGGTCATAGTGCAGCTGGAAGGATTAGATGAATTTAAAAATCGAATGACCTCATCGGAAATCAAACTCGCTACCTTCTTGGTGTGTATAACACCTATTACTTGTATTCTTTAAACGCAGGTCACGGTAGCCAAGCGTTCTAAGGCATGAACTGTCTTCGCTCGCTCGGAAGCCGGGATCGTGGGTTCTAACGCCACTCGAGGCATGGATTTCTGTGTTTGTGTTGTCCTGTGTGTAGGTAGCGGACTTACAACGAGCTGATCACCCACCCAAGGAGTCCCATCGTCTGTAAAATGATCATGAATCTGAGAAGTAAGCTCTGTCCTCCTAAGTGTGCGCAAGAGGAAGGGAATATTTTTTTAAACGCTTAGTTTTGGTGTTGGGAGAATTGTAATTATCAGGCAGCTGGGTAGGAGGAATAATAATTTTTGTGTGATTCCGTGTAGTCTGGTAGTCATTTACGGACGTTTTGAAAAAGATATCACTGCCTCAATTTTCAAGATCGAAAAGTGTAAGCGAAACAAGCAGAGCTGTAAGCGAAGGAAGCAGAGCAACTCTGCTTTCTCTATGCTTTCTATATATTTTATGGACTTCGACTTTGAAGATGGAAGTAGTACTTTGCTTCAAAATCTGTAACATTTGACACGACGCCATACATCAGAGGACAGCGCCGAGGCAACAGACTCGTCGGAACATATTTCATAAATGAAAGACGCAGTGAGGTGAAGTTCCAAAATATGGAGAATTTATTTCTGTGATTATAATTGTACCTTAATTTTCGCCAGAGCACCTGTGACTAATGTATTTCTTAGTCGTATGACTAACGCTGGAAGGTTGGCAGCATGTGGAACACGATGGGTCTTATAGTCTGTATTATCCAGCGCGCAGAGTAGCATGTTGGGACGCTTGTCGATTGATGAATTTAGAAAGAATTGCAAACACAAATGTTTCTGGACATCGAAAACACCGCCCTGTTAACTTTTCAAAACACAACCTTTCGGAGACTGGGTTCTGTCTCCTTCAGATAAAACCTACTCAGTTGAGCTCAATCAGTAGACGGTCCGGGCCGGACCCGAAGACGGAGACACAACGCAGTCTCCGAAACGTTGTGCTTTACATAAGAACATGACGATGGATATTGCTTCTAATGCACCATCGTCACAGACTTTTAGATTCACATTGGTAAAAATTAAGAAAGGAAACTTTCGCCGCGTAATCGAGATGTTTTACGGGAGCGACTGACGAAAATCACGAAAACCCTCCCAGCCGTGATTCGAAACGAACTTCTCCCTGATATGAGTATAGGTAACTGCAGCTACACCAGCGCATTCTCTGCGCGTTCTGCTACAATAGGACCAGTGTCTGCAGCCTCATTACCCGTGAACGAGTGAACGTTCACTCCGGTTTATCATTTCAGTGTGTGCAAACCTACACATGAATTCGGACTCCCGAGGTCGTCCTTTATTTACATTTACGGGTGTGTACGGCTGCTTGTAACTCACATGATATACGTTACGTTGGTGTGGGTGTGCGCATGCCAAAACTTACTTCATATTGTCTTGTGTGACGAGTAAAGTGAGAATGCAGTGTGCCTCTCTCATTTTTACTATTCTCCATTACATGCACAAGCCGGCCACGGTAGCCGAGCGGTCTAAGACACAAACTCTCTTCGCTCGCTCGGAAGCCGGGATCCTGAGTTCGAATCTCACACAAGGCATCNAAAGAAGAATTTGAAATTTGTAAAATATTAAAAATATGCCAAAAGTTTTAATATTATTAAAATGTTAAAATATTAAGCTTGTAGAAATATCATATTCTCATCCTTAGTTTAAAAAATGTCATGTTGATTTCTTATTGTTCATGATTATGTTTCGGTTTGTTGGCTGTCATATTGATTGGAAAATGTTGTGTACACTGTGTAACTGCCTTCTGTCTAAAAACACGGCAGTTCTCCCGGAGTTTGCCTGGAAGAACTGAGTAAATACACGAAAAGCCTTAGTCACAATATCCAGTGTCCTGACCGAGTCTTGAATCGAAGACCTTAGTGAATACAAGTGTAGGGCTTTACGGCTGAAGGGATCTGCTCGGATATTTGTTCTTGACTGTACCTAATCAATTATAACCTTGGGGCAAAACAGTAGGAGTCCTTTTCCATTTCCTCATCACTCACTCAGCTTCAGCATTTTTCTTGTAGCATCTGTTTCTCTGTGCTTAATCGTCTCTTTCTCTTTTTTTTATGAAGTTAAGCGCCTAAGTTCGTTTAAAAAAGAACATTTCTCCCTCGTCATCGCAGAACTGAAGAATGTTAAGTGCTACAATTAAAGTCCAAGGAAGAGCTGCATACCTTCGCGAGGTGCAATACATTCCAAATGCCTGTCAAATCATTTGTCATCATTGCGGTCCGTGCTGTTTAGCGCAAGAATGACTTATGCCTTAATTTTTTTGCATAATTTCAGTTCTTTGAATCTTTGTATGCTTAAAAGCTAACGGAAAGGGGAACATTTGACTACAGTGCCTCAGTAACCTTCGGGTTCCATGAAATGCTGGCAAGTTCTTGAGTAGCTACACAATTGGTGGCTTCTCAAGAAGGGCTCAGTTCCATGAGAGAGTGATTCGATTCCCGGCGCTACCAGATATTCTGAGAAGCAGTGCGTCTGGAATGGGGTCCACTCAGCCTCTTGAGGAAAATTGAAGAGATATTTCAGGGAAATAGCGGCTCCGGTCTAGAAAACCAAGATTGACGGCCATGGGGATCCGTTGCACTGACCACGCGGCACCCTCTATCCGCAAAAGTTGGTTCTAACTTCGCCGACAAACGGCGGTCGCTCGGTCGGTAGAGTTCGCTTGCGGACTACAGGCCACGGAGTCTTTTCTTGTTTTCGAATTTAAGGGGTTCTCACTTCGAATCTCGGCCGTAACATTCTGAATCAGACTATTCGTGGTTTTCCTTAGTCCCTCCAGAAAATTGTCGGATAGTACCTCGATTAGACAACTACAACTTCTTTCATGATGCAACATTGTTTTACCGTGCTACCAGTAGTTACCGGAAGCTCCGTACAGTGATCCCCCCTCCACAGACACACACACAAGAAGACCTTCTGCGCAGACGTCCCGCGCTGGTGCGTACTTTGTGGCCTCTTCCAGTTACAGGACACAGGCCTATCCCTTGAGGCGGTTAATGAGTATAGGAACTCTATTTTTATATCGACCAGTAGCGCTGTGAGGATTTGTGGCTGTTTTGTGTACTTCAGGGAGGCGAGCCGCGTGATAAATGACGTTACGAAATACCAGTCTGGGATAAGTTTGTTTGGGAAGACTCGTCAGACACCCTTCTGTCTTTTTTTATATATATTTTTTCTCCGCTTAACTAAAATGTGAGGATTTATAGAGTTAACGGTGCCAGAGACAAATTATTATACCAAGTGGAAACAGGGATTGTGGTTAGGATATTTTTATATATTTTGAAGTAGGTTCAGTGCAAGTTTCCCAGTCATGGATTGTTTTTGTGCCCGTGGGGGGATGTGGTGGGGGTGAAGAAAAATTCTAGCAGCGTTGGCGAAGGGGTGGGTGATGCATATTTATATACTGGGTTTCCAAAAATAAAACACTTCAGGAAATTGGTAAAGAGAGGAGGTTGGTTGGTTGCGTTTTGTTTTTATGTCATTCTAATGCCCGTCGGATGTTCGGTGTACCCGAGTTTACTGCGACTAAAAGGAAACGAGGCGTAGAAAGTAAATAATTTTATTATTCGTTTGGATCTGACGTTCTCAGGGCCGTGACAGCAAAGAGTAGTATCTGCTGGGATATGAAGAAACGCATCGGCGTTCCGGAAGATGCACTGCCCCTATTTTATGGCGGTAGAATAAGCTGAGCAAAATAGCTTCCCAGAATTTCTTTCTCCTCTACCCTGAAGATGGAGGCAGTAGGTTCCCCCCGAAATATCGATTAACTTCAACAGACTACACGGCGTCACATCACAGAAGATAGTAAAAACTACCCCTGTAACAGGCCATGGAGGCCCATATGGTTGTGAGACGTCGAGGCTCCCACATTTTCTCTAGACGGTCGGCTCACAGATGGCGGTGAGGCTGTCAGCCTTACTCGCCGGCCGCGTTATATAGCTTCGAGGAGAACATCGCAGAAAACACCGCCTCTCAACAAAAGTTCAATTGTTGGGAGTTATCGTGGAAACGTGTTTACCGAGTAGTTGCCTAGCAACGGACGTCTCCTCTGGCGTCATGTTAAATTATGTTCTTCTAGAACGTGAATGTAAACATGGCGGCACTGCGAAACCTTTAATTCGCTGTGTATCCTTGTATGTGTTAATGTAAAATGTGCGTGGATTATGTTAATTGATAACCAAAATTCGAATGCATTGACGGAACTCCCAAATATCAAATTTCATGAAAATCCATCCAGAGATTCTTGAGTTGTTACATGCTGACAGACGGACAGACGGAGAGATTTTAATATTCGCTCCTCAGGCATACGGACGCGAGTGAAGGGGGAACACAAGTCTAACAAATCATGCACGTAGTCTGTATCTTTTTATTATTATTATTATTATTATTATTATTATTATTATTATTATTATAGTTCTGAGCTGGCGAATAAGTTATTTTCCTTCCTCTGGCAAAAATCCCAAATCTGTACTGGCTGTCCCTGTTAGTGTTTTGTTTTCCCCTCTGTTCGGCAGGTTCGTTGGCATCGCGCTTGGGGGATTTACCGACTTACATCCGTCTTCATATCATGTCGCTAGTGCAAAAGCGATTCAAGTCCGTTATCTTCTTCACGTTTATTTCCGTACGTACGGAGAAAGCAGAATATGAATAGTTACATCAGACGGGCATTGAACTAAGGTTCTCTCATATTTCTCACAATTAGCTCACCGTACCCCAAATAAGGGTTGAATATTGACTGTTTTATGATTAATACCTCATCTTTTTAATAACGTGAACTGAGTTGTCCGTGACGCCGATCTCGACCCTCACCCCTCTGTGTACAAAAATGCTTCTTAACAAATTTGTTGCGCTCTGTCTTAGCCAGCTTCCATTTTTCTTGAAGTAAGCTTACAGAGCGCGTTGTTGCAGAGATAATGCTGTAGACTTGTATTTGGAGGTGCTTGGTTTGAATCCTCTACCTTGACTGAGATTCTTCGTAATTTTCCTTATTCTCTTCAGGCATATTCCTCCAAACCGCAAGCCTCGCCGCCTGCTTCTCCTTGTTTCTTGCTTAATTTACATTTTTACCATGAAGATGGAGGCAATGTATTCCTTTGAAACGTAGGGCTGTCTCCGAACAGCCCAAATAACTTCACCTGTCAATTAACCCATCATGATTAGCGCACCGCGAGGGCCTGTCACTGAGTTAATCTCATTTATCATTAATCTGTTTAATTTGCGTTAAGTACGTGAGGTAAACGTCAGTCACGGTAGCCGAGGGGTCTAAGGTGTGCACTGTCTTCGCTCGCTCGGAAGCCGGGATCGTGGGTTCGATCCCACTCAGGGCATGGATGTTTATTGTTTGTGTACAGGTAGAGGCCTTACGACAAGCTGATCACCACCTAAGGAGTCCTACCGAATGTCTAAGTTCTAGTAAACCGAAGTGAAATGGAGAGTTTCATGGAGGTAGGCCAAGGCCAAAACTTGGGCTCTAGCGCCAAAGCGGGAGGAAAAATGTGAGGTAAAAAATTTCCGTCGGTCAGGATAAAGTGTTTCTGGAACGAGATTCGAACCAAGGTCCTCCTGAACATGAAGCAGGAGTGTCCACCAGCCTAAAAAATTCGCTTTTACTGTTTTGCTCCTTATATGCCACTTTTGCAGTTCTGTTTTCTAAGACGTCAGCCTATCTTCTCCAAGACATTCACCACTGCTTTTGTATTTAGGCCCTGCTACTTCAGGAACAACACTTCCACATTTGCCGCTTCACCGATATCGCATTTTGCATTTAACCGCTTCAGGAATTCTCTCTTATTTTTATCACTTGAAGAACATGACTCTCTCTGCGACTTGAGATGCATCATTTCTATTTCCGCCATTTTTATCGAGCATTCGAGGCCCTGAGAGAATCGTTTCAGATCACTACGGAATGTTCTTGAAATTATACCTGAACTGAACAACTTGAAAAGTTCAGAAGTTTCATCTACAAGTATACAAAGTTCTGAAACTTGCTGAAATTCGAGTGTGAACTGAGCAGTGCTGCTATCTGCAGGAAATATTTTCTGCTGACAAGTTTTCACTCTAATACTCCCACTGCCTCCATGCTGTGTTCGCACTGGAAACTGTTTGATGATAAAGAAGTAATTTCATCCAAGCAGTAAAGAGTCTGGTTTGTATTCATGAGGTTCGCGGTTCAAGTCTCTGCCGGCTATAAGTGTTTTTCCTCAATCCTAGGGTTCCTCCAGTCTTACCAGGGATACTTCGGGATTGTTAATTTTCGAAAAGTCCTTGCTGCCTTTCTCATTTCTTTTCCTGTTCCTCATTTACTAATCGCCCTAACATTCGACGCTATACAGAGTTTCCCAGGAGGATAGGCCAATATTCTGGGAGCCCAGTATCGGTCATTCTCAGCAAAAAGTGTATATGTACATGTGTCCTATTCCGAACGGTTTCCGAGATACAGCTATTTCACTGTACAGTTCCAAAACTGTTGATAAGAAAAGGGGGATTACATACTGTTTCTAATACCGGTATTTACTGTCCAAGTGATGAAGTTGGTACAGTTTACCAAGTGTAATACATTTTCGCAAATTCCACCGTCAACATCAATGCACTTTGCAACTCGTGTGAGGGCATGGCGTGTTGCTCGTCTGTACAGTGTACAGTGTACTGCACAGTGAAATAGCTCTATCTCGGTGCAACTCGTGTGAGGACATGGCGTGTTGCTCGTCTGTACAGTGTACAGTGTACTGCACAGTGAAATAGCTCTATCTCGGTGCAACTCGTGTGAGGACATGGCGTGTTGCTCGTCTGTACAGTGTACAGTGTACTGCACAGTGAAATAGCTCTATCTCGGTGCAACTCGTGTGAGGACATGGCGTGTTGCTCGTCTGTACAGTGTACAGTGTACTGCACAGTGAAATAGCTCTATCTCGGTGCAACTCGTGTGAGGACATGGCGTGTTGCTCGTCTGTACAGTGTACAGTGTACTGCACAGTGAAATAGCTCTATCTCGGTGCAACTCGTGTGAGGACATGGCGTGTTGCTCGTCTGTACAGTGTACAGTGTACTGCACAGTGAAATAGCTCTATTTCGGAAACCGTTTCTGAATAAGACACGTGTACATATACACTTCTTGCTTTGAATGACCGATACTATGACCTCCCGGAATATTAACCTTGACATCCTGCATATTCTGATATGCCTGCTGCGTCTTACGTAACCCGCATAATTACATCTTATACTCAGAATACAGATCCAGAGGTCCCGGGTTCTTTTTCCGGCGCTGCCAGATTTTCTGAGTAGTGGGTCTGGAACGAGGTCCTCTCAAAATGTTGAGGGTAATTGAGCTATTTTAAGGAAATAGCGGCTCCGGTCTAGAAAACCGAAATGATCGGCCGTGGTGATTGCGGACTACAGGTCACGGAGTGTTTTTGTTTGTTGTGACACATCTAATCATTTAATTTACTTCTGAGACCCGTGAAAAAGTAAATGATCAGTCGCTCTGTATCATCAGGCGCTGGTGCTTTTGTTGCTGTTTCCATTTTGTTTAACTCCACGGTGCCTCCTGTCTAGGCTCGTGACGTCACATGCTCCGCTTTCTTTCAGACCCGTAATGGCAGCTCTCTGCTAATGGACTCGACTGGTTCATCCCACAGAGAGAGCTAATTAACGTGACGTGAATGCTTTACAGACCCACAGCGTGACGCGCAATCTATCTAGCCTATGAGAAAACAAAACACGTGTGACGTCAAGTGTTGCATTTTCAATAATTTGAACACCCTGTTTGGCTGATTTGATTGTTCGTTCTTACTTGATCACGTAGAGTCGTTATTTTGAATGGGAAGGCAGAACACATTCTCTCTGCTTCTGCCTTGTCTGGTATGACAACTCTTCAATAACTGACTACAATATTTGGCTAAAGAAAACCACCGTGGTTTTATTCCGCAAGCAAACTAGACCGACCCAGCGACCGCCGCTTGTCGGCGAAGTTAGTGCCAACTTTAGCGGTTAGAGGGTGTCGCGTGGTCAGCGCAACGGTCCCCCACGACCCTTAATCTCGATTTTCAAGACCGGAGCCGCTATTTTCTTGAAATAGCTCCTAAGATATACTCACAATGCTGAGTGGACCTCGTGCCCATAGCGCAGGGAATTGAACGCGGACCTCTGGATCTGTAGCCAGGAACTCTTGCCACTAGACCTCTGGCCTATGACCGTCTACGTACGGACCAACATTCTTACTCATAATTTTAACTGCGTTATGTTTTTATAACATATTCTTATCGATATATTATTGAAAAGTAACGTCAGTAAGACGAGTTCTGTATGAGTGTAATTCAGTTCAGTGGACGGAGTTCCCTGTTATATAATTTTCCGTTTCTATATTTCTCCTACATAAATTTTATTTACACATACAAGACTATTATCTTTTGTTTGCTGTTGGGAGGAACAAACCCCTTTTTAATTTGTGTATACACTTACGTAGGTAAGAGCACGTGACACTGGTTTGTGGCTGAAGTTAAAATGAGGATTTAATTGTTTTGGCTGAACTTACAACAAGCACACACCTACAAACATATCATAACAATAAGACTCGTATGTACGAGATTACCGGTAGCGATATATGCTTATTGTTGTTTTGTTTTCGCAACAATAGGACGCGCCCGGCTGTCGTCTTTTGTTTCTGCTGCGTGCGCACATCGGCGCTTGGCTTGCTTCTCCTGTTTTCACATTGCGTTGCGATAGGGAGAGGAGTCCCAGAGTTCATTGCTGCTGTTCCACACGCCACAATAAACATTACCCCACACCATTCTGCATACAAGCCCTTGTCATCTTAGTGAGGTTAGGTTTGGAGGTTTTCAAGGGGAGAGAGAGAAACAGAGGGGGCAGGAATGTGTTCCATTGTTGTGCAGTAGTTGTCACAGACATCAAGGAGCTTTGTTTAGAGTTGAATAGAGATTTAGGGAATAAGGTAGAGGCGGGGGAAGTGCTTACACGAAGAATTTATACCAGAACCGAAAGTAAAAAAGCAGAGTTTTAAACAATACATCGTAAGCTTGTAATTTTGGGATGAATTTCTTTCTCACACAAAGTATTTTTTTAAAGTTGTTCTTTTGTGTCCTGCTTAGATCTGTCACATGCTCACTACGAGAGAGGAGTTGAAGTTCTTCATATTGTCGCGTATCGGGCGTATATCGCGACAAATAAATTCTCGCCGTATTTTATATAGCGAATTTTATTTCACATCCGCTCTCACAATCACCCAATTTACAATCTGACGATTACTGCTATCTGCAGTATCACAATTAGTACACTGAAAAATGCCACAATACAACTGACTAGTTGCTGGCTAACTCGGCGGTAGCTCCAGGACTCGCTGACTGTCTCAGTACAACTGATCGGTAGCCACACTAGAACTGACTGTGAATAGCCTTCGCTGCTCCGTATGTAGCCTCGATCGGACAGTACGGGAAAACGGCCACGTAATAGGCACCCTTTTTGCCTGGCGCTGTGTTGCTATGTAACGCTAGCGGAGGTCACCGCTGTTACTATCGTAACGTCGCCGCTGTTGATTCGCGTTGCCTAGCGACCGCGATATCCCTCGGTGACGTCACCGCGGAGGGGAGTGGCGGGGCGGGAACTCGCCTATTACCGTAGTAACGCGAGCGTTACGTTACCGCCACGTACCGCTGGGGAGGTAGGGGTCGACATGTCACAATATTCTTAATTAAGCACCGAACCCAAAAAAACGTATGGGAGGAGTCGAGGTATAACTCCACACAGTCTTTTTCTCGGCTTAAGATGGAGATGAATGATTAGCTCGATGCACATCAAGTAGGAGGCTTCATGAGTTCCAGAAGCAATATGTGTGCTGCTGCTGCTGAGAGAAGTGTCCGTTGCCCAAGCAGAGAACCGAACAGCAGTCCCTAGGTTATCCAGTATTTCCAAGTGAGCAATCCAGCTATACTGACCCGGCTCTTCTTGTGGTAGGGAACATTTGTTGTGGCCTTCTAGCATATTACATCTTATGGTCTGGTGGCTGGATGCGTTTCGGAGGGACATAATGCCTACGTATTCAGGGCAGAAGTCATTAGGGAAAGCAAGAACACGTGCAATCAGTAGCCTATTATTTTTATTTTTAAGGGTTGCAGTCTCTTGCCTATATGCAATGAACATATATAATTTTTTTTTGCCGTCAACGGAACAATACTTTGTTTATTTATTTATACATAGAGCACGCACTGCATATTTCGACCTCAAATGGGTCATCTTCAGGTGCTGCAAGTTTCTGACATACTGTTACCTAACTGCAACGTTGACATTCCCATATTTACAAAGTTAGTGCCCATTGACTTCACAAACTAGACAAAACTTAGTCAGACTTTGGTTAAAATTAACAGTGAAATACAACAAAATAAGAATACAAAAAGAATAAAAATTGTACATGTGATAAAGTCCTATACATAACATTAGGTTGAACCTAATTTAATAATTAGGTGACCCTAAGCCCACGCGGCGAGCCTGTACAGCTACCAGCAGAAGGCATCTCACGAAGCCTAGGCGTGGTCTACTGCAGTAACACACGAGGCTACTCGCAGCTTGGAACACTTTGGAAGTTAATTTTTAAATAATTTTTAAAATCAAATTGCAGCACCTGAAGATGGCCAATTTAAGGTCGAAATATGCAGTGTATGCTATATAAATAAATAATATGGTATTATTGCGTTGACGGTAAAGTTATGTATGTCCATAAAAAAAAGCAAAGCTATCCCTGTACCAGGCCGTGGAGGCCCATAGGGTTGTGAGACGCTGAGGCTCCCACATTATCTAGACAATCGGCTCAAAGATGGCGGTAATGTTGTCAGCCTTACGCACCGGCCGCGCTTTACTCCCCAGGAAAATTATTTAATTCCTGCTTACTGTCATACCCTGATGATGTATGAAGGTCGTTCCTCCGAAACATTGGTAAAATTCTACCGGACTACACGGCGTCGCATGCCAGAAAACAGCCATCGTTATGGTGCTCAAATGTCACAATGTGAAGTGAGGGACTTAATTGGAAATAAGGAAATAGCGATAGACTGCGGACAAGAATCTTCTGTTTTGCTTTCCTTTTCACGAGAGAAACGCTATTCACAGCGAAGAATAAATTAAATTTTATTTTTATACTTCACGGTCTAGACACTGAGTACATTTTGAATCGAAAGAAATGAAGAGGGAATGCGTTGGTTTCTCGTTTCCATCGAAAGTATTATTACAGGGAGCCATCTTGTATTTACACAATGAGATATTCTCGAGGGTTATTGGATTTTCTGCTTACCCGCTCTCAGAACTTGGCAGCGAAGTTTGTCTCTCTGATCCACGTCTGTTGCTCCATGGTTTAATGTCTGTTAAGATTTCTGTATTTTCTGTGGAACTGGAAGCAGTTTCAGCGCCCGTCTTTCTCTGCGGGTCCCAGGATTTACAGGGGATGATATTGTGTGTCCGTAACATTTCCGAAACTACGTCATACTCTCAGTAGGAAACGTCGAATGTTGAACGAGGTCTCTGGTGTGGCGATTTCAGTTCTCCTCTTCGGATGAAAATAAAATCCACTTTAGTTCCAATGGCGCCATTTATGACGTGTCCTCAAAAGTTTTTTGGGGTCTGGATAGCTAAGTCTGTACAGCAACTAGGCTGCCGTTTGGAATACCGGGTTCGATTTCCGGCAGAGGCAAGTCATTTTTCTCTCCAGACTGGCTTTGGAGCCCACCCTGCCTCCTGTCAAACGGGTACCAGGTTCTCTTTCCCCGGGGTTAAAACGGTCGACGCATGAAGCTAATCACTCACCTCCTTATAGTACCGAGTTCAAGAATGTTGGAGCTATACCTCCACTCCTCCATATGTCTTCATTACACAGCGTTTAATTAATTAAGCAAAGGGACAGCTGTACCTTACCTTTATACCATAGAAGTACTGAATTTTTGGACGTTGTCTTTCCTCCTGCTTTATGCATAATATCATAAACATTTACACTCTGTTTACTTTATGCCTCTGTAGTCTAGTGGTCAGAGTTCCTGGCTACTGATATAGAGGTTCCCGGGTTCGATTCCCGGCGCTATCAGATTTTCTGAGAAGTAGTGGGTCTGGAACAGGGTGCACTCAGCCTCGCGAAGATAATTGAGGAGCTGTTTCAAGGAAATAGCGGCTCCGGTCTAGAAAACCGAAATTAACGGCCGTGGGGATCCGTTGCGCTGACGACGCGACATCCTCTATCTGCTAAAGCTGGCATTAACTTCCCTGATAAGCGGCGGTAGCTCGGTCGGTATAGTTCGCTTGCGAATTACAGGCCACGGAGGTGTGTAACTACCTCCATGAGGCAGATTATTTCTTAGAAGCTAGTAGTTTCTCAGCTAGTCAGCATGTTCCCACACGTTATGTTCACGGAAGCGCTTCATTATAGCGTCTCCAGATTTAAGCCAATGCAGAGGCTGCAAATCTGCCAGGACCAGGCGTACAGCCGAAATAATGCAAGGATTCGACAAGGCGCTGAGTAAGTTAACCAGGTTGCCGAGTCATATAGGCGAATTAAAATTAAATTAAGTGAACTGTATGAATGTATAAATTAATTAAACGTGTTCATATTAAACTGGTAACTTTTGCGCTCTGCTAAAACGCCGTGTGCTTCCCCAGGCACAACTATTTTAACCTAGTTTCATTAACATGTGTACTGTCCACACCGAGCCGAAATACATCGGTGCCTAAGCTACGGACTGATCGACAGGTTCCGAGTCCCGGGTTTGATGATCGGCGGGTGCAGGTATTTTCTTTTTTTGCATCCATTTCCGGAGAGTCTGTGCTGCCCAACCAGTTTCCTGCTCAGTAGATGCCGTGTGCTTTTCCACACAGGGATAAATTTCATAATCATGGAGCTGACCACTCATCTCAATCTAGTGCCTAGGTAAAGAATGCGTGGAGCTTTACCTCCACCATCACATACATTTTCATGGCATGTTACTTAATTAAGAACAGAGACAACTTCATTTGCTTATTTAATTTAACGGTTGTCATAGCAACCTAGAATATTGCTTTCAGGAATTCGACATCGCGATATCCAAGATTGTGCCATTTGGCTCCAGCTCCTCGTTCCGAAACGACGTCATGCATTTCAGGGATCAACATTCAGGAATGGTTCACAGGGTAGAAAGCAATGTAATTCGAAAGTTTCCATTCGATACATCCGCCATTAAAATGTAAAGTTATCTCTGTAATAGTTCGTGGAGGCCTATATGGTTGTGAGGCGTCGAGGCTCCCACATTTTCTAGAACATTGGCTCACAGATGGCGGTGAAGTTGTCAGCCTTACGCGCCGGCCTTCCTTTACCTCCAGGAAGAGTCATTATATATCCGCCGCTATGCTATATATCACGAGACATCTCTTTTTAACAAACTTGAAATCTGTTGCGAAAGAAGCTGTACCTTAAGCCGATAGTTGGGCATGAAAAGGCATTAGCAGACTTTTCCTTCACTCTCTTTCTCCGTTGCGTCATTTAGGTCTTTAATTCTCTTTAGCTCTCTCTCTTACTCTCTCCTTAACCGTGGATGGCTGCGTACCGCCATTGTGTTACCGAAATGCTCCATGGGGGATTTGTAAGACAAAGGAAGAAGGAAGGAGTTTCCGAGCGACCACCAGGCAGCGCTAGTGTTCTGTACAACCAAGCAGGCGATCCAATATTAGCTTTCCAAGGCATGCAAACTCGTTTTGCCCCCATTCCAAAACTCCTGTCCTAACTTATAAGCCCGTAAAAGGCAATGGATAATGAAAATCGGCATCGCTGAGAGAGGCGTCTCTCCCATATTTGGCAAACTCATGGCGACTCATTTTCAGACTTAAAAAAAGAGTATGTCACTTTTTTGTCCGTATATTTATAGTTAACGATGAACTTTTTCTGTTTAAATTGGATGGAAAATTTGCGAAGAAAGACTTTTTTTATATACCCTATATTATACCTTTGTAATAGAAGACAATAACTGAGAAATGACGCCGTGACCTCCTCTGTTTCTACTCATATCGATTATCTACGCATACAATCAACCCTCTTTATACCCAAATTACATTGTTACAAGTCAATGTAGAGAGAAGTAACCCTGAAAATTAATTGCCTTAATGAGAAACAAATTACTTAACCGAATTATCCTGTTACAGTTGCTGTCCTCTTGTTGTCACGATCTTGAAGAAAAAGCTGGTGACACTTCATGGAACAATCAATCAAATCTTTGTCGTTACACGACTGCCTAATGACGTCAACCACATTTTTAAGGGTAGCCCGTACAACAATATCTGTTTAGACTTACGTGCTGTGGTTTTGAAATGTGTACCAAAGTTGTGGAGTGGCTGGCTTTTCACTGCCCGTTTTTTCAAACACGAACAAATCAGATAATTGTTTCGGAATTTCTAATTACATTTGTTACAAGAACAGTTTCTTCGTTCTTGAGGAAGTTTATTCACTCACTCATGGAGCTGAGCCATTTTTGGAAGCTGCAAATTGTACAGCTACTCAAGAACTTCCCAGCACTTTATGGAACCCGAGGGTTCATTGCCGTGTTCACAAGAGCCCTCCACTGGTCCCTATCCTGAGTCAGATCAAGCTATCCCTGTAACAGGCCGTTGAAGGATATAGGGTTGTGAGGCGTTGAGGTTCCCACATTTTCTAGACAATCGCCTTACGGATGGCAGTGAGGTTGTCAGCCTTACGCGCCGACCGCCCTTAACCCGCAGGAAGATTCCTGGTACTTTTTCTGTTAGAGGCTGACTCGACCCCAGGGCCGTAGTGCAGCTGGAAGGATTATGTCAATTGGGAAATCGGAAAGCCTCATTGGGAATCGAACCTCAACCTTCCGGTTTGGTGCCTCAACCAACTCCGCTACCGCTTGTTGTGCCTAAACTTAATTAATCAGCAGGCCATAACGAAATACACAAAGAAATCGATTTCTTAACCTGTTCATTGGGTGGAGGTGACTGGTCATCTGTACACTCAACCGCTTAACCCTGGGAGAAGGATGCCCCATTACTACTTCAACGGGAGACTGGGGGGGCCCTATTTGCATTACTTGTTCTTTTCAGGATTCGATCGTCCAGCCCATAGCTCAGTCCCCACACTGACTGACTCTACTCCTTGTTATTGACAGAAATGCCCAGAGGCATTACCAGATCGGTTTCCTCCACGGCTGTTTGGCGGTAATCATCTGTTGATCTGTTGATATGCCCGGACTGCAGATTCAAGCATTCACAAGAAACTTCTGCTCTGGAAGGGAATTACGTTTCGCTGAAAGCAGATCAGTGTTAAGCCTTGTAGGGATGCAGTCTCTGTATGAATTTCTGTCCGTCTCTCGTCTGTTAACAGAGTGTAAAATAAAAAGCCGATTTTCCTCTTTATATAACAGTAAAAATCTTTTAGAAATTTAGCTTTGGTAATTATCTAGCGAGGGGGAAATTATTCCTTGTGTCTGTTGTCATGAAGACATACTTAAGGGTTGGATCTGAAGGCTAAGAGCGATGAATGCGAACAGGACGGTTTTATAAGCTCTAGCGCTACTCAGCTCGATTGTTTGCTTGGTTTGCTCGTCGACTCTGAAGATGGAAATGATATGTCCTGCGAAACATCGAGCTCCACGCAGGGTTACATTCCAGAAGACATTTAATATTTCTATAGTCTCCAGGGGTCGTGGCGTGCTGCCGCTGGTGCCCCCTGACCTTGGGGCGCCTCACGTACTGACATTTCACACTTGTGTGTCGAAGTTAGAAAGATGATTGGTCTACGGGTTGCAGATCGAGGAATCGGGGTTCTATCCTCAGCAGGGGAAGCAAATGCGACTCTGGGGTCCACCCATCCTCCTATCGAACTAGCTAAGTTCTCCGTGAAAGGAGATAAAGCGGCTGGGGCGTGAAGCTGTCAACTGCCATCTCGGGCATGGAGACGTACTTCAGCTTCTTGGTGTGCTACTTACCTAAGCATAGGGACAACTTGAGTTGTTTGTTGTTTATTTAACGATGCTGCTGGTCGCTCTGAATGCATTCGATGGTTGGTGAATAGTGAATTCGAAAACACGCGCAAGGAAGTGGTGGTAGCCTATTTAGAGACGCCAATTTCGCCATTCCCATATACGTATTGAGGAACGCCGTAAAGGTACTCAGTCACGACCGAGATTCGAACCCGGAAACTTCCCGAACCTAAGACAGAACCGTTATATCCTGAGCCATCTTGCTCAGAGGGTGCAAAACTGTTGTGAACTGCTTAGTTAATCTGTAAAATGTTAGTTCTACATTTTGTCAGCAGCAGCAGTGGCTCCGCTGCTTACCATTATCTGCTTGGTAGCCTGCTTTCTGTGCGGTAAAGTTGTCCCTGTACTTAATTGATTAAGTACTGAGCCATGGAGACTTATGAGGGGAGTGTAGGTACAGATCCGCTTATTCTTGACCCCGGCACTCGATGGAGGTGAATTTTTATAGTCGTTATTGTGACATGACGCTCGAAGGCCAGAATAACAAAGTCAGAATAGACGTTTATTGCTAGGCAACGACTCGGTGAACACATTCCCACTACAACGAATACGCAAATAACAATCTGGTAACTTACTTTGCTATACGGGCCTTTCCAACAATAGGCTGTGTTTTCTTCGTGATCCGTGCAAAGTAGTTATAAAGAATATTTTAATAGAGAAGAATGGAGTCGAGTTTGGGGACGCCAGCCTGCCGGATACGAACTTGGGAACAGTCGAGAATAATGGCAAGAAAGGAATTGGGCTATGAAAATAAAACTTCATATGTGATTTGAAGTGACAGCGAGACTGTTGTAAATCCGTTGCCAGGACACGACTAGAGAAGATTCAGAATCCTAGTACGTGTGTAACGGTGAAGTGCAAAGAGTGTAGATCGGCGATAGCGCTGTGTCAATAAGGTGTCAGTAAGGTGTCAATAAATGCAGTCATGCAACAGTCCATCCAACACGTGACGTTATTGACAAAATTTCATGTGGCAAAGTTGCCGCGTATTTAGAAGGAATCGAACTATTAACTCAAATAAGTGCAAGGTACTTAACCCTGACATTTTATCATTGTAGCAGCAGAAGAATGGACTGCTTGGAAAGGCCTTAGGGTGATTTTTGTGGCCTCCTTTACGGCTAGAAATTTACATGTCATTTACATAGGAAGCGCATAAAATTGTCCTTCCAAGTACAAACGCTAATAAAGTGGACGAGAGAGTAAATGGATTTGCATCTCCACGTAATTGTACGTCCCTCAAAAGTGTAGAGGCGTGCTGTCTATATACGTATATAGGCTAGGATGCAATGATGTGCTGAGGAACCAGCCCTAAGACTAATTAACTGACTCAGGGTTTATCAGAGTTTGTGACAATACGACCCTCCGAAGTGATACATATAATACGCGACTCTCAATCTCTACAGTTCAGCGAAACGTGCTTTCACGATGTCGCTTCGGTCTCCATGTTAACCCTCTGTCAATACTGTTGGTACTCTGACAGATATTCGAACCTGATACCACCAGAAGGCGAGCCAGAAGAATACAACATATTAACAAAATACAGGGGCAGGTCTAGATATATTGTATTTGTGAACGGAATGTTCGCATCTTTTTATTGGAACAATGTAATAATCTTGTCAGAGACAGTTGTGTCTCCTGTTTTCGTCTGATTAATGACGCGGTGATAAAACAAATAACAAGGCAGGAGGTCGTTACTGGTAGAGGAATTCTCTAACAAAATGCTAATACGAATTACATAACAAGTTCTCGTGTCGAAATTTTTCGTTATCGCCCGTAAAATCCATTAATACCTGTATGTACTGTGTTTGTTACATAACTTAGGGGCAAATTATTGCCGTTCTTCTTGTCGAGGCAGAGTGGTACTTATTTGTATCACTGTTTGAGAAACTCTCTACCTTTCCCACAGACTAAGTTCATGTGTTTCTTATGATTCTCAAAATAAACAGCGATTAGGCCGGTTTCCAACAGCATTTACTGATCAGTCATTGAAATAGACGCTCGCTATATTTCCTGTGAGGTACGAACTGAATTTATAAGTACGTCGCATTATTTAGACGAATTTCATTCTTCCAAGGGTTTCCGCAACTTTTAACTGGCAAAGATCGAGGGGAAGCTATTCCTGTTGGACCCAGTATTGATGCCCCTTAGTAGTTCTACTGATAATTGCAGCTGGACGGCAGACTCCTTCTGTTGTCTTCCTTTTGAAACAGTTACGAACAATAACGTAAATTTAAGGTAGTGTCTCATATACATCATTTTGATGGCTACATTTTTAGTGGTATGTTTCTCTAAGATAATCTTTTGTCTAGCTGGGCCACATTAAAATCTCAATTTTGAAATGTATTTCTAATATTATCGTCCCATCTACGAATAGATCTTCCAAAACCTGTCTTACCTTGAGGTTTTCAGACCAATATTTTGCGTGCATGTCTGATATTTTCCTTGCATGCCGTCACGCCAATTTTACTCTGACTGATGTCACGATTGTGTCGTAATGTATACATTTGTATGGTATATATGTATAGTTGTGGTGTTGGAGAAGGATGGAGAAGATCAGTTGGACCGATGTGAGAGATAAAGAAGTGTTAGTTAGAGTCAGTGAGCAGAGGAATATCCTATACGAAATAAGAAAACGGAAGGCTAATTGGATTGGTCATATCTTACGCAGTAACTGCCTTCTAAAAGAAGTTATTGAAGGAAAGATAGAGGGGCGGATAGAAGTGACCAGAAGACGAGGAAGAAGACGTAAGAAGATGCTGGATGACCTTGGGGACAGAAGAGGATACTGTCATTTGAAGGAGAAAGCTCTAGATCGCATTAAGTGGAGGAACTGTTTTGGAAGAGACTGTGGACCTGTCGTCTGACAGATTACTGATGAATGAATTAATATATTGTTATGTAATCTGTGTGAACGTGTAATATTTGCGTTTTTACTCGTACTTTTGTGGAGCTTTGTACAGAGATTTCATATGATCATCATTTAACTGATTAAACTGTATCTGAGACATTATTGAGGTTATGTCATCTTCAGAAACGTCATGGTTAGGGAGTCACTACATAGGACGAGAGCCCAAATCTCTATGCCGGAGATATTGTTAAACACACGGGACTTCTCTTCGGTAAGTTCCTCTTCTCAGGACATGATGTATCCTCGAAGACTTTCTCTACACGGTTAACTTGAGTCATGTTTTCTTTCTTCCCTAACCTCAACGGAATTACAACTTGGTTTAAAAAGCATTCAAATTGAAAGCTGAAACTCTGAAAGATTGTTGTTTCGTACATTTCAGTACGGGGAATTCACATATCTTTATTCCCTTCCTCAGGGAAACTGTCTTCTGCAGTTGTTTTAGTTTGTATTTAATATTCCAGAGTCGTAGGACGTGAGGGAAACAGCCGAAATTTGTATGAAAAAGAAACAAAGGAAAGTGGGCTATGCAGGAAAGAAGACAAATGCTAAGCAAAATTGCGCAATTCAGGAGGAGAGCGAAACTAATGCATTTTTTGAGGAATACAGAGTCACAAACACACACAGACAGAGAGACTGATAAATGAAGACTTTAAGTAATTCCGAACAGCAGTTTGTTACGTGAACTGCAGAGGTTAACAACGGGAACGCGGGGCCTCCTAAAGAAAATATGTCCCTGTTTCATGTGTCTCATGCACGTATCAAACTGTTAGTTGTTTACAAACGAAATTACGTCATTGTTTACAGGTTTAACCGAAGGTCCTGTGTTCAGTCATTCTTCATCGGAGCTTATTGGATTATGGGAAAGACATGGTATTTTTCTCAGATATATGAGCAGGCTTATGTACGATTCGCTACCCAAGAGAGCAGTACTTACCCACCGAAACGTGCTCGTATAACGACTGGGCTACGGGATAGACAACTAAAGGACTGGGGTTCGATTCCATGTAGGGGAAAGGTGTGTGTTCTCTCCACAGCGTACAGACAGGCTCTCAGAACCTCCTTTCCAATGGGTTCCGGGGGTTCTTCCCTCGGGGTCAAAGCGGACGGGAGTGAAACTGATCACCTCCATCAGATGCCAAGGTTAATTACGCAGGGACCAACACCTCCACTCCCCCCTCCCGACTTCTTCATAACTTAGTGCTTAATTAAGCACAAAGACCGCTGTACTTTCTCTTCTTCTTATTACCTGCTTCTTCATTTGTCTCCGTCGCTCCGTCCGGCATTACCATATACTGCCATTTTGTATCGTCTCCTTCCAAAAAAAAATAGTGCATTGTGTACGGTTTGAGCGTCTCATATCTGTGATCGGATGCCTGGCCCCGTCTTCTGATAGAAGTTAACTGCTCCCAACTTAAGGGTCGGAAAGTAATCTCCCTCTTCATGCTGTTGCTCGGCCCAGTCTTTGTCCCCGAAGCTACAGGCATTGCGTCCTTCGAAACGTCAACGAATTTCAGACTGCAAGGCGTTACATTTCAGAAAATAGTAGTATCTCTTTGGGGGCAAATCGGCTGGGGCGTGAAGCTGACTGCACATCTTTAACGCCGAGGTCAGGTGAAGCTCTACCTCCACTCCCCCCTGTCATCATGGTCTAGTGCTTAATTAAGTAAGCACAGGGACAATTTCGCCTTAGTTCAGACGTTTAATATCGCAAGGGAAATAGTTTTTATTGTTTTGAAACACCTTGCTGATTTACGGCATGATGAAAATATTAAAATATCGCAGAAGTTAAGATTTTCGCGATCTGGTTGTCAAGCGAACAGAAGGCGTGACTTCCATACATATTAGAAATTCAGTATGACCCTTTGTATATCGCGTGTGAGAAATTGCATGTGATGTTTCTTGCAGAATTCGAAAGAATGTTTCTACATTTTCAGACAAAACAGTTTATAGGCGATAGATGAAATGTTCTGCGTGAACTCGGTGACAATACCAAACGTTGCTACGTACCAGTTAACAGACACGTGACATGTATTCTCGTTCTGTACAAGGGGCCGTAACGTGGGTGAGAAGATTAGACCCCCGGGGACTCCGCAAGAGATGGACACTGGAGCACACACACACCCCTACACCCGTTCCACCGACTGAGGTCTGAACGCACAGTCACACTGGTCATGCGAAACAAAGTACGCGCCTTGTATAGCACGGCCACTGCGAAGGTCCCTCGCATTTTTTTATTTCCGATATTCATGTAATGTTGAAAAATTCGCGCTACTGGTACCTGTCTTGAGCCAGCTGAATCAAAGTAACATCCAATTTGTTCAAGATATGTAAGATTTGAGGCTTTCACGGCGGTGACTATGAAGAAAGCTGTCTTCTGGGATTTGGCACCGTGTATATGTGGTGTTAACCGAGGTTTCGGAGGAACGTATCGCCTCCATCTTCAGGGTAGAAGAAAAAATATAAGAAATCTGCAAGCGAAGAGACCGTGAGAGACCGAAACGTCGGTTAACACCACATATACACGGTGCCAAATCCCAGAAGACTACTTTCTTCTTGTTCAAGATATGTTTTCATTAAAGCTATCCCTGTAACTGGTCGTGGGGGCCGTATAGGATTGTGATACGTCGACGCTTGGTATAGAGTTGGCTCACAGATGGCGGTGAGGTTGTCAGTCTTACGCGCCTGCCGCCTTTTACCCCGCCAGAAACAATTCTGGTACTCATTTCTGTTAGAGGCTGAGTCGAACCCACGGCCATACTGCGCCTGGAAGAATTAGGTGATTCGAAAAGTACAATGACCTCATCGGGAATCGAACCCGTGATCATCCGGCCTGTAGCACATATAATCTCCATCTTAAGGATCAAAGTAGGATCTTGCTTGGTTTTTCTTTCGACCCTGAAGATGGAGGTGAAATGTTCATACGAAATGTCAATTGTCAGCTGACTTTCAGTGGACTACACCGCGTTATATCCTAGAAGATAGAGCTTTTCAGTGGGTGCGATTGTGTGTGGTGTCAGAATTGTCTGATTACCCCGTTGAATTTTCAACGGGTGTTCCACTAGTTACAGATAAATAGCGCAGAAATTAGTGACTTATGGTTGAGCGTGTAGTAGCAGGTGAACAGACATATGTTTCTGAAAAGCAGATAAAAAGGCACTAGGTCTGCTCCCCCCCCATCCGCCATGTGTGGCATGTCCCATCGAATTATTAATGGATAAGTCCCGTCTTGAAGCATCGCGCGTGTCCCGTTACAAGTGGACCTCACACAACCATGGCAGTGTTCCAGGGCCGTTCTCTTCTCGGCGGTGCCCGTGGAAACACGGAAACACGGAACGTGCATATGGCTGGCGAGGGACTGCAGACGTACAGAGGCAGATCCTAAACTCCTGTTAGCACGGTAGCCGTTTGAGGAACTAAACAAAGAGAGAATTCTAAACTAAATAAACCAGCAAGCTTGAGGTTAGATTCCTCGTAGGAGCAACGATTTTTTTCTCTTAGCTGGACGGCCGAGGGTTCGGAGTTCGATACCAAGTATGGGCAAGAAATTTCTCTCTTCTCCGCAGCGTCTAACTCTTGGCCCCACACAAAACTCATATAAAATAAGAACCGGGGGATATTTATTCGGCGATAAAGCGGTCGGTGTGTCAAACTGACCACTCGTCTCAGTAGAGTGCCTTTGTTAAGAATTTTGGAGCTATACGTTCACTCCCCCATACGTCTTTATAGTTAGCACTTGATTAATTGAAACAGGGAAGAAGCTTCTGCACCCCCTGCGTTTAGACAGGGTGAGGGACCTACCCAGGGCGATAAGGGCTCTACCTAGGGAAAGGGTGATTCTTAATTAACCAGGGGAGGTTCATCACTTGTGCCCTTCGTCGAATGTTACTAAAGTGACGACGTGGAAGAGGATGGGATATGTAGTCTTGTAGCATGCATGAGAAATGTCAGAATGCTTATGGTGTCCTGGCTGGAAATGAATATGTGGAAAACATGACCACATAATGGAGGATAATATTAAATCAAATCCGTCCCGCTGCCATTAGCGGAATTTAAAGGGCCGTCACTTAAAGGTTAAAAAGAATGTTTTTATACGGAGTGTCAGTTTGAGCTTCGTATTCTGAAGGCTCAGAATCGTTTCCAGTGGATGTTTATTTAACAAGCATAGTTATAAATGTTCAGGGTTCATTAACTGTATAATAAAATTCTGTGTGCCTTAAAGTTTGGTAAGCTAAAGGTAAAGCTGTTCTTGTGCTTAACTAATTAAGCACTAGGCCATGAAGGCGTATGGGAGAGTGGATGTATAGATCCACATTTTCTTGACCTTCGCACATGTTGGAGGTGAGTTGTCAGCTTCACACCCCGGCCGCTATATCCTCGATTAAAGAGCCACCGGTATCCGTTGGATAGGAGGTTGGGTGGACCCCAGAGCCGGTCTGGACGACATGAAGAAATGAAAATTCTTGACCCCATCCGGACTCGAACTCAGATTCCTCCGTTCTCTAGCCCGTAACCAGTCGCTATACAGACTGAGCTATCCCGGCTCTTCCTTAAAGGTCAGAGAATTTTAGATTGCTTTGCTACTATCAGCTTCTTAATGGGGGCTTCATGGAATTAGTTCCAAGTTTCATGACATTATGGTAGGTGACGGTTCCAGCTGGCTATCCTGACGTGTTTCGCTGTTTTATTCAGTCACTTCATACGAATGCGAGGATTTTACCGTCATTAGCCTAGGACTTTCTGTATGGGTGTGAAACTTGGTCTCTGGCATTAAGGGAGGAACATAGACTGAGGGTGTTTGAGAACAGGATATTGATGAGAATATTTGGACTGAAGAGGGATGAAGTGGCAGGAGGTTGGAGAAAACTGCATAATGAGAAGCTTCATGACTTGTACTCTTCTCCAAGTATAATTAGAATGATCAAGTCAAGGAGGATGAGGTGGGCAGGGCATGTAGCACGAATGGGGAGAAGAGGAATGCATGTAGGATATTGGTGGGAAAGCCAGAAGGAAAGAGACCAGTGGGAAGACCAAGGCGTAGGTGGGTGACAATATTAAAATGGAACTTAGGGAGATGGGATTGGGATGGTATGGATTGGATTGATCTGGCTCAGGATAGGAACCAGTGGTGGGCTCTTGTGAACACGGTAATGAACTTTCGGGTTCCACAAAATGCTGGGTAATTCTGCAGAATCGGCTGCCAAAAGGGCTCAGCTCCATGAGTAAGTAAGTAAGGCTGGGACCGCTTCCTTGCCGATCCTTGCAGATTCATGTAGACAGAAAGCAACATGGAGTGACCCGGAACCCAGCACTGGAATCCTAATTCTGCGTGAATTCAAGGAACTTACGTGCTTGCATTCTGATCTGTTTTCAGGGTGTATCGTGAGGGGGGGGGAGCAGTAATTTGTCCTCTAGTTTGATATTGCAACTCAGCTTCTTGTGACTTATGAGTTTTGTCTTCCAAAACGAATTTTCTACTTTAACAAAGTTTTGCCTCCCGCTCTCCGGCACTTGTTTCCCGTATTTGTTATAACACTGCGGCCCAGAGGATTTCGCAACTTTCGGAGAAGGAGAACTGCTGTCAGAACTGCCTTGTGCCAACATTTATTTCTAGTTCCGACTCTTCTGCTGCCTCCTGCCCTCCTGTGTATACCCAGGAGTAAACATAGTCAAAAAGGGGACCAATAAAATATGACAACCTGAAAATGGCTCCTCATGCATGGCAATTTCCTCTTCTCCAGTCGCAGGGAAATAAAGTACTGCGTGCTCTACGTGACAGCGGGGATAGCTCAGTTGCTATAGTGACAAACATACGGGTTGGCCGGCAGAGGCAAGATGTTTTTTATTTTCTTCGCAGCGTCCAGACCGAATCTCCTCGAAGGAAATGAGAGCCGGAGCGTGAAGCTAACCGCGAACCTTCATCCAGTGTCAAGGTTAAGAATTTCTGGAGCTGTACCTACACTCCCCTGTGCATCTTCATGGCGACCAGATTAGTAAGCTGAGGAACCGGTTTGCCTTTAGGTACTTTTATAGTTGGAGGCACGTGGTAGAGTAGTTGGTTAAGGCACTATGCTACAAGCCGGGAGTTCGCGGGATCGAATCCCAATGAGGTGGATGCTTTGAATTTACCTAATCCTTCCGGCCGCACTATGGCCCTGGGGTCGACTTAACAGAAATGAGTACCAGGAATATTCCTGGGGGTAAAGGTCGGCCGACGCGTAAGGCTGACCTCACCGCCATCTATGAGCCGATTGTCTAGAAAATGTGGGAGCCTCGACGTCTCACAGCCATATGGGCCTCCACGGCCTGTTACAGGGATAGCTTTACTGTACTTTTTACTCTTACTGTTATGCATAGAAGTGGCAAAGTACTTAATTAAGTTTTCACTACTTTGCTGTATAGAAGCATGAATATGGGGTATTTTCGTTTGTTTTACTACGCTCTCAGTCCCTAACACGATCTAGTGAGGAAGAGCCGGGATAGCTGAGTATAGCGACGGGCTCCAAGCTGGACGGCCCGTGTTCATTCCTGACAGGGACAAGAGATTATTCTCTTGTTCAAGGTTCAGACGGGCTCTGGGGCCCACCGAGCCTCCTAACTAATTGGTACCGGGGGCTGTTTCCCAGGGAGAAAAGCGGCCGGAACGTGAGATTGACAACATACCTCCATCTAGTGCAGAGGTCAAGAATGGTGGAGCTATACCTCCACTCCCACATATGTTTTGATGTCATGAAGCTCACTTAAATAAACAGAGAGACAGCTTTACCTGAACTTGTGGTGTGGTGACAGATGAATGATCAGTTGGGAAGAGCGGAAACAGGCTCGTCAGTGACGCAATTTAAGGCAATGTCTCGGAAGTTAGGGAATTCACGAATATCTGCAGTCAGGAAGAGATCTGACACTGGAACTCCTCGCGTACGAAACAATAATACGGCCAAACTGAGCGCGAAACTGATCCCTCGGGAGAATTCGATATCTCGACTGATTGCATGAGAAGCCATTACGTGTTTCGATATGACGTCATTAGTCTCCACAAAATGACAGGGATTTGGCGACATTGCATTATACGGAGTGAAGATGGAGAAGGTAGTGCATGTAGCGCGCAATAGAGACATGACACATGCTTTCAGAATTTTAGCTGAATGTCATGGCAAGGATATTTGGGAAAATCAGGCTTCGATGGGAGAGGGTATTAAAATGGGTCTTGAATAAATATTGTGACATGACCCCCGATAACCGGAATAGTGAAATCAGAGGAGACGTCCATTGCTAGGCAACTGCTCGGTAAACACATTCCCATGGCAACGGATACAGAAGCAACAGTTGAAAAACTTCCGTTGCTATGGAACGGCGCTGTAAACACGCCTTCTCAGCAATAGAGGGGCTGTTTTTTCTGCGTGGCCCGTGCCAAGGGGTTATAAAAGGGACAAAGAAGATTGTTTGAGTCAAACCCGTGTGGAGGCGGGATCGAATACCTCCACTGTGACCCTGCGAGTCGTAGAAGGCGACGAAAAGGGAAGTCTCAAAACTGAGACAGTAAAATATGGTCGAGAGTCCCAAGGGACTCAGACCCCAGGAAGACTGCGCTGGCAAGGGCCAGCAGCATATATAAAAGACAGTCCAGTCCTCTCGTCAGAGAGGGCGCTCCAATAAACAAGACCGTAACGGTCAAGCAGTAATAAATATCTGGTCATAAGCCCCAGATGAGGCTCGGATACAAGACTTACTGACTGACTGACCGTCAGTCGCAATGTGACTTTGACTTTGACTTGTTTGAGTCAGTTGAGTTTTGAGACGTCAGCTGCCAAGATATGAGCTTGGGAGCAGAGGAATTGAACTGAGTCGAGTCTTCGCAGTTGCCAGTTGGCAAAATAAGGGCAAGAAAGGAATCAGGCGGTGCAAAGAAGACTTCATGTGCGATTTTAAGTTATAAGGGGACTATTATGAATCCGTTGCCAGGAAACGACTAATGGAGGGTGTGACAGACTGAGAACCCACGTGGTTGTGTAACGGCGAATTGTGTAGCTAAGAGATAGCGCCGTATTGCCTCTACTTACTATGTATTTGTGTGTCAATAAATCCAATCATCCAATCCAAACCCCGTCTATAATTTACTACCGACACATACACGTGACAATAGTATCATGTATTTATGTGTGTGACTGTAGACGGGGTTTGGATTGGATGTATCGATTTATTGTTGTTCATTTATACACACAACTCGGAACTACAACCAATTGCATCGCCACCGCTAATCTCCACAATTTACAAATCACCACAGCACATTTTCCAGCCTGCTATGTCTTAACCAGCCGTTCTTTGGCAACGGCTTCTAACAGTGGAGATTCTTCAGCTTGCCGCCCTCAGTTCGTTCCTTCGCCGACTCTGGTTCAGAATCTTTGCCAGTTTTTCCCTCAACTGGATCGCCGTCTGTTTTCAGCCTCCCTTCCAGAGCTCAGCTCCACTCAACACTCTCTATCGTGATTGAACTGCCAACCCTTAACTCCTTTTATTTTTGCTTGCGTATTCGTTGCAGCGGGAACGTGTTCACTGAGCCGTTGCTTAACAAAGGACATTCGTCTGGCTCCACTATTCCGGCCTTCAGGCGTCATGTCTCAGTATTAAGAGGACATGTAGTATAGTCGTCCCTGTGCTAAAGTACTATACCATGAACATGGAGGAGTGGAGTTATACATCCACGTATTCATTACATCGGCAGTAGATTGAGTCAGACGGTCAGTTTTAAGCGCCGAAAGTGAGGATATGCCCTGGATTTGGCTGGCTCAGGATAAGGTCCGTTGACGAGTTGTTCTTGTTTTCTAAAATATGGAGAATTGTTTTGACTGAGCTTAGTTGTGGAGGGCTATGCTTCATATAGTTAGTTAGTCGGTTGGTTGGTTGGTTGGTTGGTTGATTGATTAGTTGTCGTGGGTGGGCGGTGTTACTTGTTATTATGGACTGAGACAGGAACACGTGTAATGAACACAAGTGCACTAGCTGTAAAGACAGTTCATAACGACCTGCTCCTAACATGATATGACAGTATGCCGCCTGGCGTGTAAGGACTTATTAATGAACACCTTCGTGGTAGATAATGATAATAAACATACTGAGCATGCGCGTATAACCCACGATGCGAGAAGACAGATTTGTAGTCATGTCTCCCAGCTAGTGCAGGTATACCTGTCGGAAATTACCTTGGATTGTGACGCTGGAACATCTGCGAAGTTCACAGTGCAGAACACACATGCCACTCCAACAAACCACGGTGGTTACTGTATTTACCACCTGTTATAACATCAAGAAATTGTATTAAGCTCACACAGTGCATGAATGCTGATAATACTTATCAGAGACAAGATAGCTTAGTCGGTATATTGAGGGGTTATGGGCTGGAAGGTCGGGGTTCGATTTCCGGCAAGGGAAAGATATTTTTCTATACTCAACATCGTCCAGACAGGCCCTGGGGTCCATCCAGTCTCCTTTCCAATGGGTACTGTGGCTTTGTGAAGTTGTACTCTTACCTGCATCTAATGCTGAGGTCAAGAATGGTGGAATTATACCAAAACTTCCCAATAAGTCTTAACGGCATAGTGCTTAATTAATTAAGCACGGGAACATATTTACTTCATCTTTTTTTTTCCCCTTGGCACTACAGCCCCAGTGGTCCTAAGCCTACCTCCATGAACTTCTCCGTTCACACTTCTTTACTTTTACCTCATAATAATTATTTTAAGTAAACATCATACAACCTCTGGTCTTTACAATAGAGACATACTTCGTTTTCTGTGAGGTACGAACTGAACTTATAAATATCATTCATCAAAAAGTCCCGTTGGACGCAATTAAAACTCCGCTCAGCTTCTTTCCCTTGCTCGTTACAGAAAAAAACAGCCCACTTCTGAAAACTTTTACCATTTTCACTTCCCAACGCTTTACCTCACCAAAATCCGGGTATAGCGACTGGCTACGATCTGGGGTCGGAGTTCGAATCTCGATAGGGTCAATAATTGTCTCTTCTCCATGGTGTTTAGACAATCTGTGGGGCCCACCCAGCTTCCTATTCAACGGGTAATGCGGCCGGGGCGTGTAGCTGACCACTCGCATGCAACTAGTGCCGACATCAAGAAATTGTGGATCTGTACATCCACTGCCCCACACGTCTTCATAGTGTAGTGTTTCATTATTTAAGTACAGGGACAATTTTGGTTTATTTTAACTTTACTGCATTATTAAGAAGGGATCGTTTGGTGCCTAAATTTCATGTAACCGTCTGAAGCAAGAATTTTATAAAAATTTTATTTAAAAAATTAGTTCCTACCTCACAGAAAACATAGTAGATATTTATTACAGACACAATCCAGCTCATGTTCATTAGGGATAAAGTCGCTGTCTGTTCTAAGAATCACTGACACAACGGATGGGCAAACTGCAAATATTTTAATATTAAAACAGGCTCTATGTAAAGCAGCAAATATCCCATAAATGATGGTCTTCTTTTCGATTCCAGTTCCCGTAAATTAACCCGATAGATTCCATCTGTTGATTGGTCGGGTAAATTATTGCTGACCCTCGTCAGCACAGTCATTCTTGTTTCCGGGTTCTACGGGACTCATGACCACATTTTTCTCTTTCGCGACTCTGGGTGTCGTGTAACTCGAATCGAATCCAGTCTGCACCCAGCATCTTATATTTATTGTCCGTTCTTTCTGCTTTCCTTATTTAGAAAAAAATGAGATCAACTTGCTGTCTATCTCTTTATGCATTGCTCCCTACCGTTGCTAGACAACGGCTCGGTGAACACGTTTCCGCGGCAAAGAATACACACATGAATAGAGGAATTTTCTCTGAGGTTCGTGTCATATCAAAGGGAACTGAGCATTTATTTCTTTCCAGACCTTATAACATCTATCCATCTATGTCAGGGTCTTGCAAGTGGTTCCTTCAGGTTTTCTTACCACAGCTCTTTGTGCATTTCCATTCTTCCCCCATGCATACTACTTGTCCTGACCTCATCCACCTTGATTGATCATAACAGCTGTAAGTATATTTATTGTGTTGACAGTTTTGGTTAGAAAGGATCGATTCCTTCGTGAGACTGGCCACGTTCCCTTGATAACGTTATGTGAATGACTGTACGGCGGGTAATGCTCCTGCTTTTTCAAGGCGCTATGGATCTGTGTAAGGCAGGAATATGGGTGACAACAGAACGGCTTGGTGGTGTAGGAGGGGAGTGGAGGGGGATTGTGAAGTAAATTGTGTGTGACTGGTTGACAGCATCAAGATGAGACTTTGGGTTAAAGGTTACGTGAAGTGGGGTGAAGGATGAGAAGCGGTTAGTAGGACCGTCGGATTCCCAGTGCCACAGCTGCTGGAGAAGGGGCGCTGGTACAAGGGGAAGGGAAGTTTCAGATAGAAAAATGTGAAAAGGACGAGGATTTTTAGGGTGGTGGGAGGAAACAAAGGGGTGGTTGTGCAACTTCACTGTGTGCCATTTCTTTTTATTTTCCATCTGTCCCTCTTTCTACGGGTTCCTGTAATATGCGCAGGCTTGAAGGGTTATCCTGTTCTCTTCGAGACTTGGACATGATTTCTTTAAGTGACTTACGTATAAATCCATTTAAGGCATTCTGAAGCATGCGCAGTGGTGTACTAAATTCCATCTGTTCCGAGAACCAGAGTACGTCACACCTAGTGCAGACAACCTTACGGGAAAACAATTCTGTCTATGTTTGCTTGAATTTACCGCCAGGGTACTAATACCAGAAGTATGATGAAAATGGAGGCCGCACCATAGCTCTAGCGGTTAGTCGCTGGCTTCCCATCGCGGCGGCCCGGGTTCGATCCCGGGTCTGGTCAAGTGGGTTTTGTGGTGGACAAAGTGGAGTTAGGGCAGGTTTTCTCCGAGTACTTCGGTTACCCCTGCCAATCTTCATTCCACCAATTACTCACCTATCATCTTGGGCTGGTACAATAGGCCAGACGTGGCCGCAGTACAAGGGACTTAGTCCCACCCCACTAGCGATAAAAGAAATGTTGAAAATGGAGTCGACTCAGTCTCTAACAGAAATGAGTATCAGGAATCTTCCTGGGGGTGAAAGGAGCCAGGCGCTTGAGACTAAAACTTCACCACAATATGTAAGCCGATTGTCTAGAAAAAGTGGGAGCCTCGACGTCTCACAACCCTATGGGCCTCCATGGCCTGTTACCGGGGTTGCTTTACATTTTTTTACCTTTAGTGTATTGAAAATGTGATCTATTGTAATAACGTTTTGATAACGCAGTTGTCTAGTTCACTAGCTGATGATGATGCTTCCTTGTTCCCGCAGGAGATGGAGTATAGCATAATCACACTTGGAACAGCAATGACCAAACAGAGGTCACGAAATTTGTCACGATGCTTCAGTAACTTTTAAACCACGAAAGTTCCAGCCTTCATTACTGCAGTGCCAAACCGCCATTGTACGCTGGCAAAGCGATTCTTGTTTCTGAGTGAAGTAACGTATGTTAAAAAGGATTTGAACATATTTCAGCGATGACTGTGTGGAGTACGGTCTTCTGTGTTATAACGCTGTGTAGTTCGGCGAGAGCCCGACGTTTCGGAGGAAAATGATGAACTAAACAAGAATACAATACGCTAGTTTACCACCTGCTTCTTGCTGGTTTCCTCCGTGACTTACCTTTACAACCTGAATTTGAAGGAAGTACATTCCTTCGAAACGTCGGGCACTCTCCGCACTACTCGGCTCTACACTCCAAAAAGTCATGCCGTCTTCAGTTAAGAAATTACGGATGACCTAATACCCTAGATGGTACGAAGCCTCTTTCGTGGACACCAATGCGTGCTACAGTGTTAATGTTTTTTGTCTCTGCTTTGTCTGACCTAAGTACGTCAGTAACTAAGAAACGGTCAGACAAACTAATTTAATACCGCTAACTATACTAATATAAAACTCCGTGGCCTGTAGTCCGCAAGAGAACTATATCGACCGAGCGACCGCCGCTTGTCGGCGAAGTTAATTCCAACTTTTGCGGATAGAGGGTGTCACGTGGTCAGCGCAACGGATCCCCACGGCCATTAATCTCGGTTTTCTAGACCGGAGCCGCTATTTTCTTGAAATAGCTCCTCAGTTATTCTCACGAGGCTGAGTGGACCCCATTGAAGACCCACTACTTCTCAGAAAATCTGATAGCTCCGGGAATCGAAGCCGGGACCTCTGGATATGTAGTCAGAAACTCTGACCACAAGACCACAGAGGAGGTCATACTAATATGGCAGTGTTATAAATTTGTGGGGTGAAATGTAGGTTTTGGTTCTTAAATCAGTTGATACTGAGTATCTAATTCATGGAATACAGCCCATGTTTTATTGTACCTGTATGTATCTAATATAGTAAAGGTTACTATAGCAACACAGGTTTACGACGAGAGGTGAAAAGCGTGGCTGGTCGTGCAAATTTAACGACGTACAAATTACTGCAGTAGCTACAGTCTTGCAACCTTTACGTCAAGAATTCTTTGTGCCATGTGATGTAAAGGGATTGGCTCCCTGAAGAGAAGCCATGTCTCGTATGATAAGTCACACAGAGCAACAGACTGGATTTGTATTGAGTTTCTTCTCTCACTGGTCTCCCGTGTATTTCCTCAGTTCTGCCAGGCAAGTACCGGGTTCGAACCTCGGCCTATGAACGCTTCCTTTCAAATTCCCTTCCGATTCATCAGTCATTAACCAACGTACTGTACGGAGATTTCAGTCGTGGGGATATAACGCCGTGTAGTCGGTTGAAAGCCAACTGACGTTTCGGAAGAATATATAACTTTCGTTCTAAGAATAAGTAAAGAAGTCATTAACTTGAAAGGTCAGAAGCAGTTTCTTGTTTAGCATATTCTTTAATCATGTAGATGGTTGCGACACGTTCCTCCGAAACGTCGGTCGACTTTCTGTGGACTACTTCATAATCGCCATTGCGAGAACTTCAATCCGACGGCGTAGTGTACGATGTTATGCAGTTTTGACGCTGACAGTTGCGTAGAGTAACGCGCCGCCATCTTGCCCGTGACACAGCTCAGGCAGTTAGTCGCCGGCTTCCCACCGCGGCGGCACGGGTTCGAGCCCAGATCAGGCTATGTGGAATTTTGGTGGAGAAAGTGGTACTGAAGCGGGTTTTCTCCGAGTACTTCTGTTTTCCCTTCCAATTCTCATGCCACCGACTGCTACACACTCATCTGTCTGGAACAATAGGCCAGTAGTGGCCGACGAACCAAGTGGACTCAGCCTCACCCCATCCCAAGAAANAAAAAAAAAAAAAAAAAAAAAAAAAAAAAAAAAAAATGGACGCTATCTTCCGTTTGAGACTCGTTTTCGAGCCATTCAGAACCGTCAAATTTGTGAGATTTCAGATCATAGCGTGTCGTCTAAGTGCAGTGTAATTTCGTAGAAGATTACTGGCGTTTCAGAGCAATATATTGCATCCATCATCAGGGTAGAAATATAAACTAAGCATCCGGAGAGTGAGAAGAGTAGAGGGAGAAGCGAAAGGCTGGTCCATAGTCTTCTTTTCATTACAGTGTATTGGTAAGCTTTTGTGAACACGGCAATGGACATACGAGTTCCGGAAGGACGAGACATTGCCATATTAGATAAGCGGCTCCTTGGAGTTACTCGCATTTTAGGATGTTCATTGCGGAGTCCGGGTGCCTCAGTCGGACCATGGGCTGGACTGCCTGAGGAATCGGGAATCGATACCAAAAAGGGACAAAAGATACTTTTCCCGTTCACAGCGTCCAAACTGTCTCTGGAGCCAACTCAACTAATGGGTACCAGGAGCTTTTAACTCTGGGATAAAACGGCCGTAGCATTCACCTCCATCTAAGGCTGAGTTTAATTATACTTGGAGCTGTGCCTCCATTACCCAAACGTCTTTATGGTGCGGTGCTTAATTGAGCACAATGGAAGTGAATGTTTTCCTTTATACAGAGTGATCATTTTTAGTATGATACAGGGCGAAAAGGACAAATAAAGTTTTCAAATTTGTTACATTTAAGTAGAGAAAACTTTGTTAATATGGATCAACTGACTTTCAAGAGGAAGTGGGGAGCCATTTTAGAGAATAGAGTTGGTTTGTTGTGGGCTCTTAGTAGCAAACTAAGCGGATAATTTAAGGGCCGACTCTAAAAGCCTGGTTCCTGTTTCCCTTGTAGAAACCATCAGCTCCACTGTGTCTGGCAGTTACAAGAGCACCGTTCAGTGCAGCATATCTGAACCTTACTCCCTTGGATATGGGATCGCGTGTATTTGGATGACCGCGAGAATTTTAAAACGTCTCATCTCCTTCTTCGCTTATTATCTGAAGGAACCTGTTACGTCTTCATCTTTACGTTACTGAATACTCTTCTCGCATGGGGGTTAGAATTTCGTGACTATTTTCGTAATTATATTATTTTTCGAATATCCTGTGTTACCACCCCTCTCTCATTTTTGCCGTATGTAATATTATTTGAAATGTTCCAATGTACGTAAAATTGTAACTTTTCCACTTCGTCTTTCTTTTAGCTGACATATTGGAAGAGAGGCAGAGATATTATGAAATGTACACTGTACTCTTGCAAATATATTTCGTAGTCAAGGCTGTTAACCCTTTAAAGCACAGTGGTTACTATATGTACCACCTGCTTTAACACACTGAAACTCTGCATTCTGCTCACAGAGTGTATCTGTGTGTTTCGTATGGTTCTCACAGTAAACAGCGACTGTTTCCCTAAACAGCATTAACCGGTTGGGCTTTGTAGCGGAGACGTAATGTTTCCTGTGAGGTACGGACTGAACATACTAAAACTCTGCATTCTGCCCACAGAGTGTATCTGTGTGTTCCATATGGTTCTCACAATAAACAGCAACTGTTTCCCTAAACAGCATTAACAATCTGCATTAACGATCTTCACTTAGACCTGCTTGAGATTTAAGATTTTGGCAGTGGTGGAGATTAAATCTGTAGTTTTCTGTGTTATGATACCATGCAGTCTGATGCTTGGTTATATATGTTTCGAAGAAATATGATGCCCCAAACTTCAGGGAAAATTTTCATTCACTGTCTTCTGGAAGAAAACATCGAAATATTGGACGCATTCGCTATACAGGAATCAACTAACTGCGGTAATGTTTTGCACGCAAATCAGAAATGTAAACATCTCGATATTCTTTTATGAGACAAAGCAATGGAGTGTGCATAACAAAGATACTATCATCCATTTATTTTCTTACCCCTACTTGACATTAAAAGCGAAGTTATCCATGATATGATATTAGATATCTGAAAATAGCAGCTATAATTTGTATCTTTATTCTTGTATAATATTATCACATCCTTTCTTGTTATGCTTAAATTCGCATCACAAATTAGCCCTCATGGGGCCTCATTAGAACGCCGTGCCTAGTACGTATTGTTACCACCGTGTCGCCAGTGTATCTGCACATCTTCTGACACGAGAGCGTTCAGTAAGAAGGGCATAAATACTTTGCTGCAGGATCGGAAGTTAAGTTTCAGACTTTTAAGCCTCTTGTTTTGTGGAAACTTCTTCACGTGCCCTTTATATATGTACATTCCCAAACACATTAAGGCTCAGTCCTTAAATGTCATTATATATCTGTTTTCAGGAATTATGTGAATATTTTTATACTCAGACTGTGTTATTACAAAGGTCGGTGCCTTCATAGGCATACGTTGCATTACGTCATTAAACCTTCAAGAAGTGAGCAGGCGGCGAGCTCTGTGTACTCCAGGCTCTTCCCATGCCTGCCACATGTCCTACCCATCCCATTCTCCTGGTCTAACAGAATATCAATTAAAATCCAATGCATGATATTATTAGGCACGCGGTAGCACAGTTAGTTGAGGCACTACGCTACAAGCCGATGATGTCATTGGATTTTTCAATTGACCTAATCCTTCCAGCCGCACTATGGCCCTGGGGTCGACTCAGCCTCTAACAGAAATGAGTACGAGGAATATTCTTGATGGTAAAGGGCGACCGGACTGTAAGGCTGACAACCTCACCGTCATCTGTTAGCCGATTGTCTAGAAAATGTTGCAGCTTCGACATCCCACAACCCTATGGGCCTTTACGGCCTGTTGCAGGGATAGCTTTACTTTACTTTCCCCCAAAATTATTAACTATATATAACAAGATATACGAGCATCTATTTTCGATAATCCCTGACTGCCCTCCTCACTGTCTCCAAAAGGGTGATACCGTAGAGGGGTGCTTGCGGGGTAGTTACTCGGTGTTAATATCGCCGTTGTGTCAAGTGCAGCGCTGATATTGTAACCCGCTTCTCGTTAAGACGATGTTCCTGTCACCTTCTCGTTGTGATCCACGTTCTAGACACAACGAGTTAAGTCTGCAGTGGCAGAGAAGTCGCGGTCTCCTTCCGACGCACTGAAGATCAAACGAAGGCAGATCTCGTTTTGTGGGGCTTCGCAGTTCGTGAAGCCGTTGCTTTCTTTTCGTTCCTGTTTTAATGGCCTTGAGGTTGAAAAACGCAAATTAATATTGTGGTGACTTTGTTCGAAGTCGTACAGTCTGGTAAAAATCCGCCAGCTTTTCGTAGGAACATACTACCTCCATTTTCAGGACCGAAGAATAAACTAAGCAAGAAGCAAGCAAGGTGCAGATAATAAATAACCGTTTCGGAAGATTGTACTGCATCCGTCTTCAGGATCGAAGAGTAAGGCAGGAAAGTATACGGCAAGCAGCTGTTTCGGAAGAATGTACAGCATTCGTCTTCAGGGAACAAGAATTAGTGACACAAGAATCAGGCGGTAATCCGCCTTTCGGAGGAATATACACGCTCCTTCTTCAAAGATGAAAAATAAGCCAAGCAAGAAGCAGGCAGCAAGTAAGTGTTTCGGAAGAGTATAATGCCTCCATCTTCAGTGTTGTATATGTATGGATCAAGTAGCAAGCTAACAATTGCTGCTTGCTCCTTCTGCATGGTTAGCATATGTAAAACCCTGACGATGGAGGCGGTATGTTCCACTGAAACATCTATGAATTCCTACCAGACTACACGGCATTACATCCCTGATGGTGTAGGGTCAGGTGTTCATGGACACCGCTCTGAGAGGCTCAGGTCCAGCATTTCCTGACGTTACTAATATTTGCGCTCCTTCCCCGGTCTCTACTTTGCATTGTTCTGCCTTCCTCTCTTTTCCTTTTTACGTTCCCTTTGTTTCTTCCTATCATTCTACTCTGCTTTCAGTTTTTTCCGGTCCCCGCCCTTTCCTGTACTTCCGTTTCAAGAGACAGTCCGCACATCCAGGCTTCGTGAGGCGAAGTCAACATTTGACCGGAGTTTCTAGGTCATGCCACGGGGGCGGGCCGTTACATCGAAAGGCATCTGTTCTCAAAGTTATTAGTGTATTTCAAACGATTCCAGAGACCCTAGCGGACAATAATCGTATTAAAATATCGAGATTCCATTCCCAGCATGTGGTCATGTAGTTAATCAACTAATTTCGCGTATTATAAAAATAATCTCTTTGAATTTTGCTGAACAAATACGATTATATATGCATGACAGGCCAGTCCACAGTAAACAGTTGAAAGCTTGTTGAAATTTCAAAGGAGATTTCTAAAAAAAAAAAAAAAAAAAAAAAAAAAAAAAAAACAAACAAACAAACAAAAACTAAGGCAGTAAAATCCCTAACTTGAATATTTATGGAAATATAGATTCATACGAGATACTAAAATTAGTAGAATAAAAATATTTCGTAAATATCATTGCTGTCTATATAAACATAAGTAAGTAAAGCTATCCCTGTACCAGGCCGTGAAGGCCCATAGGGTTGTGAGACGTTGAGGCTCCCACATTATCTAGACAATCGGCTCAAAGATGGCGGTAAGGTTGTGAGGCTTACGCACCGGCCGCGCTTTACTCCCAAGGAGAATTATTTAATTAATTCTTGGTACTCATTTCTGTTAGAGGCTGAGTCGACCCCAGGGCCATAGTGCGGCTGGAAGGATTAGGTTAATTGAAAAAAATCAAATGACGTCATCAGGACTTGAACCCGCGACCTTCCGGCTTGTATAAACATTCTTCCGGAAAAGTTTTACGCTGCTTCTCTGATTCAGGCACTGATATTTTGCAGTAGTGACAACTGCTGTATCATTTTAGTCAGTACTGCCAACTCTGTCGATCAGACATAAGACACGATAGCTAATATTAGCCCTTTACTCGTATGTAATAGCTAGTAAAACACTTGTTGAAAATTCACCGTGAAGCTCTTCATTTATTACATAACTTCCGTACTATTAGCTCTTCCTTCCTTCGCTCATTTTCCTTTCCACCCCTACATATTACAGAACGATATATCGGAGCTGACGTTTAACGCCATCTCCCACGAATAACACTCTCCAATAGTCATTTGTAAACTGCCTTCATTATGTAGTACACTACAGTCCACAATATCCACATTGAAATAACATACAGTACTCAGAGAATAGATACGATACATTGAAAAGACTTCTCGCTCGTTCGTGATCTACTACATAATTAAATCCCTGCAACTTGCTACTGCGTAAGAGTTGGTTACTACGGCAGTCTAGAATTACATCATGATAATTTTGTATTTATTTTGTTTGTTAGTTCGTAGCCCTTCTGTCTGAATAACTTGTGTTTTGTTTCCAGTTTCAGGGCAGCGGCTGCATTTCCACTGCTCATTCGGTGAGTGAAAACACTCTTACATACAAATCGCTAAAAGCATTATGACGTGACAGCTTTGTAATTTCGTACATTGGTTAAGCGTGGACAGATGCTAATATCATCAAACAGAACACATAACATGGCCGTCGCGTGAAAGCTATCTCAGTAACAGGCCTTGGAGGCCCATAGGGTGTTGAGACGTCGAGGCTCCCACATTTTCTAGACAACTGTTTCACAGATGACGGTGAGGTAAGGTAAAGGTATCCCTGTAACAGGCTGTGGAAGTCCATAGGGTTGTAAGACATTGAGGCTCCCAATATTTATTATGTCATTAGAATAGTGGGATGTATTCCCCCAATTGACCCTAAATTTAAACTCTGATTATAGCCAGTTAAGGGAGTGGATAATTATGCAGGCGATTGTTACTTAACCAATAAATTCAATTTTTAGTCTGTACGAAATCGTTATAACGGGTAACTATCACGTTCGGTCCGTGCTGCACGCTGTATATGTAGGCCTGATTTGGGGAAAGATGCGTAAATTATGCTAATCGCAGTGCTTCTCCTAGCTTCAGGATTGGGTTGTGCTCGCGGGGTTGCGGCGAGCTGCCTCTGGTGGGTTCGGATCCTCACCTTCCCCCACCTCAGAGAGATCTCTGTTTGAGACACTAAATGAGTGGATCCCGGTGTTCCGGCCGATATCCTAGCCACCACAATTACCGACTCGCTGTATGCATATGTTAGCCGCCCATGCAGTGAATGAAGGAAGGGATTTACCAAGGTGCAGCTGGGTATAAGTAGTTGCATGGTGCGAATTAGAAACAGAAAAGTTCACCGCAAGGCTCGTGCTATTCGGTGAATAGGAAATTTACATGTAAACGAAGCTACCTGACGGTAAAATGTATTTTCGCACGCGATAACGTAGTTGGTTGACGTACTACACTATAAGACGGAAGGTTACGGGTTCGATTCCCAACGAGTTCATTGGATTTTTTCAATTGATTAATTCTTCTAGGCTCACTATGGCCCTGGGGTCGACTTAGTCTCTAGTAGGAATGAGTACCAGAAATCTTCCTGGGTCTAAATGGCGGACGGCCTGCCCGTAAGACTGATCTCACCGCCATCTCTGAGCCAATTGTCTAGAGAATGTGGGAACCTCGACGTCTCATTACCCTATGGGCCTCCACGGTCTTTTACAGGGATAGCTTTACCGTTTTACTTAGTAAACCTTACAAATGCCAAGTATCGTAGATTTCAACCTTTACATAAATAGTTCTTTGTGACAGCAGGTGATCTATTGGCATATTATAGGAACTAAATACTCAAGGAACATGTGAAAGGAATATCTTTCCTATAATAGAAGTCTGTTTTTAATTATACTCCTTGGCTTTAGTCCGCAAGCGAACTATACCGACCGAGCGACCATCGCTTGTCAGCGAAGTTAGTGCCAAAGTATGCAGATAGAGGATGTAACGTGGTCAGCGCAACGAATCCTCACGGCCGTTAATCTCGGTTTTCTAGAACGGAGGTTCTGAGTTTATAAGATGGTTATTTAACGACGCTGTTAATATTATGACTATATAAGCTTGATGATAGGGTAACTAATAAATACGGAGCATTTGTATGAACAAGAATGCACACACATTCTGTTCATAAACACGCCCTGCTCGCGTCTGCAGAACGACAGCAGCAGTAGCCTAGCAACCAAAGTGACCTTGGCTGGAGAGTCACGAGGGAAGTCGGGAGTTACAGCTTCTGATTTCATTTATGTACCGCAGTGCGTGATTGTTATTTCAATTTATGTTAAAATGACACATCCTGTATATAACATTGTTTGAATGATACATCTTATTTGAAAGATTGTATATAACATTTGTGAAACTCACTTTCTGAGATTTCGCGTCATAAAGCTGAGCTGTGCAAAAGAGTTGCCTGTGATGACTGATTTACCTTAATCTTTATGGCATTCAAGATTATTACAATTGATAAAATGTCCGTTCTAATTAGTTAAGCTCATAATTGCAGCAATATCAGTGTAATGACAAAGTGCGCCCGGACCTCTGATAATAATCCTTTTCGCCGCGTGTATTCACGGAAAGCAGATTATTTTGTTATCTTGTATGTCTGTCGGTGTTGAATTATTGCAATGGTATAGCCATTAGCTCACAGTGGTTGTTGCATTAAGAGAGCTGCAGGTTATAAGCTGGGTACAATGCTCTTAACAAACAGGCCCTTAAGGAGCATGGAGCAGCCCTTCTCTGTAATGAAAGAACAGTGTGTTTTCTGTGAACTGAGAGCTGAAGTATTATAAATTATATAAATTAATTTCCGGATTATACTAGAGACAAATGAAAATTGTGACTGTTAGTGTTAGTCGTAATAATAATCAAAACCCAAAGTGCCGATTTAGTCAGATATAAATATTCTGGTGTTTTCAAACACAGCTTAAATTCTGGATTAAAATTTTTCACATCGATCATAACAAAAATCGCCTCTGTAGTCTAGTGGCCAGAGTTCCTGGCTACAGAGCCATAGGTCCGGGTTCGATTCCCGGCGCTACAAGATTTCTTTGAGAAATAGTTGATCTGGAACGGGGTCCACTCTGCCTCGTGAGCATAACTGAGGAGCTGTTTCAAGGAAATAGCGGTTCCGGTCTAGAAAACAGAGGTTAACGGCGGTGGGTATTCGTTGCGCTAACCACTCTACACCCTCTACCAGCTAAAGTTGGCACTAACTTCGCCGACAAGCGGCGGTCTCTCGGTCGGTATAGTTCGTTTGCGGACTCAAGTGACGGAGTTTGTTTATCTTTTGATCACAATAAAATAGTATCTTCCGAGTTATATCTATATCGTCATGTAGTCGAATTGATTTTAACCGACGTTTCGGTGGAATTCCATGCTTCCATCTTCATAGTCCAAGAATAAGACGTGCAAGGAACTGACGAAAAACAAGGGGCAAATTTCAGGCTATTTTTTTCTTAGCTTATTCTTCAACCCTGGATTTGAAAGCAACAGTTTCTTCCGAAACTTCTATAAACTTCTATCGGACAACGCAAAGTCGCATGTCTGAAGTTAGCACTCTTTAAATAATTACCTTCTCAAAATAGTTTTGTTTTTATAGTATTCCATCATTCAAATCTCGTGAGAAGTTAAGCAATTCTAGTGTATAAATTAGAGGAAGGAGGAACGCATGAAACATTTCAGTTTCTCCCACATTTTGTCAATAAATCCGTGTATAAAGTCCATCTAATCTACGAGCAAGTCTACGTCATAACTTGTGTAGACAACTTTACGAATGAATCTCCTGTGTAACTATATTCTAAAGGGTTCTGACGATGGTGTATTACAAACTCCGAAAACCCAGTAATCCTATGTAAGCATGTTTGCATTTCCCACTGGAATATCAATACCAGAGTAGCATAAAAAGAGAATACAACAACTTTCTAATGATGACGTAACGGTCTACGTCACTAACTGACGATGGCGCACCCTCGTTCCCGCTGCAGATGGAGCATAGCAGACAAAATAAATTACGTTGCAATTTGAGAATTACTTGGTAGGGGTTTTAAAACACAAGTTTCTTCCAATTTTTTATCATTTCTTTCCCCTCTCTTTCGTACTTGCAGCTCCCCCACCCTGTACCTAGGAAAACCTTTTAAAGAGATAAATGAGATTTTTTTCTGTAATGAAAATGTTGCCGGCGGGAGGTACAGAACTAATAGGAAGGGAACAGGATAAGAATGTCGGAGAAATGAAACTGTGCAAGTTAAATAAGGGAAGGAAAAGGGACAGAAATAGATAAGAAGAATGGCGAAAAAAGTGGAATAAATAGAAAGCAGCAACTCGTTTCATGAATGCGGCAGAATACCGGCTGGTGTGAATACAAAACCTGTGATATGATAATTACGATCTAAAAGATTGTGACGATGGTATATTAACACAATTATTGTGTTTCTGGACGTTATCCATCGTCCTGTTCCTATTTAAAGCGCACAACGTTTCGGAACTGTTTTCTATCTCAGTCTTCAGGTGGAACTACTCAGTAGGACTCATCGATAGAGCCAGTCCCTATCTCCGGACAGCTGCACCGAAACAAGGCAGAGTATACAAGCCAAGCACAACACAACCCGTCTGCGAGAGCTAAGACAAACATTAAAGAACTCCACACGTGTGAGGCATAGGAGCAGGGTATTATCAGAATACAAGTCTTCACTGGAGAGATATACTCTCTGTGGGAAAAAAGAGAAGGCAAAACTGTCTCTGTAACAGTCTGTGAAGTCCATAGGTTTGAAAACATCAAAATTATATTTTCAAGAATTCGGCTTTTCGGTACGTTAACTAACTCCATGGAGCTGAGCCCGTCTTTAGAAGCTGTCAGTCACTCAGCTACTCAAGAATTTCTCAACATTTTATGAACCCTACAAGTTCATTTCCTTGTTCACGAAAGCCCTCCACTGGTCCCTATCCTGAACCAAACCAATCTAATCCATACCAACTCATCCTATGTGAGATCCATTTTAGTATTATCTCCACACCTACGTCTAAGTCTTCCTACTGGTCTCTTTCCTTCTGGCTTTCCCAACAAAAATTTATATATAGTCAATCCCTCCGAGTCTTAGGCCCTTTTTAACATTTCCTAACAATATTATATTTTGAGGTGAGGAGTTTTAGCTGCACGCTCAACCCCCAAACTGGAGAACCACCCCTTGTCGGCTCTCCGCGACTTTTTATTCAATATACTCGCAGTTAGTCTAAGTATCTGGAGGCCGTTTGTTCCGTCCTCGTCCTGAGGACGCGACTTACTCTTATGATTCTGAAACATTTGGTTCAGAATTCGGTTGGAGCCTGAATAGCTCAGTCGGCCTTCATAACGTGTAGATTGGCTTTGCGGCTCACCCAGCCTCCTATACAAAGGGTATCATTGGTAGTGTCCCTGAGGTGGCCGGGGCTTGAATCTGACATCCCACTTCCACCTAATGTCGAGTTAAAATTAAGTGGAGCTCTGCCTCTATTCCCCCATACACCTTCATTATGTAGCGTTTAATTAAGGACAGAGATGACTTAGCATATTAATGCTTGTAGACTTTAACAAGGTATCGTGCATGTAACCTTCAGGTTTACAGAGTCGGCAGCTGCACGCACCTACACATCTCCTCGTCTGGGAAGCGAGAGGAGTCTCTCTGACTCTCCCAATTTCCTCTCTTCCACAAAAGGCAATTCAACCCTCTTTGTTCCATCTCCTGCTCCCGGATACTTAATTAAGGAAAGACAATTATTAAAACTGAAGCCGCCTAGAACAGGAAGTTTGTGACATTCTAAGAGCCAGCTCCAAGCCTGAATCATAATACAACCAAAGCTTACGTTGAAGACTGCAAGAAAGAGATATTTGTGCCTGCTTAAGTATGTCTCTTCTAGTGATCTTGGATTTGTAGTACTCAGTTGCACCGTAAGGTTGCTACTGTTCCCTGGCCATATCATTTGTGCCCTCCGCTCTTATGCAACGGAAATTGTAGTGCAGTGGTCATAAGGAGCAAGTTCATTAAACGTATTAGTGCACACTGTTCACAATATATGTAAGTAACCACTGTGCATTAGTAAAGGTAAAGCTATCTCTGTAAGGGGCCGTGGAGGCCCGCAGGGTTGTGAGACGTCGAGGCTCCCACATTTTCTAGAAAATCGGCTCACAGATGTGGGTGAGGTTGTCAGCCTTACGTGCCGGCCGCCCTTTACCTCCCAGGAAGATTCCTGGTACTCATTCCCGTTAGAGACTGAGTCGATCCCAGGCCCATAATGTTGCTGCAAGGATTAGGTCAATTAAAAAATCCAATGACATCGGTATTCGAACCCGCGACCTTCCGGCTTGTTGCATAGTGCCTCAACCAACTACGCTAACGCGTGCCCCACTGTTTACCAATCCAATCCACTACATGTCTTCATGGCATTGTGCTTAATTAATCAAAAACGGGAACAAATTTACTTTTTTATAGGGGTAGATGAGCCTTTCTACACCAAAGGTGGAGGCAGGAGTTTGTAAAGAAACGTGGGCACAGATCAGAGAAAGAAGTGGATTAGAACGTTCAGCATCCTTTGCAGAAGTTAAAATCTCTTCACGACTTGAATAAAATATTTTGTTAGTTATCTTTTTTCTTTGATATTTCGTCCCACTTTGTCCTGAAGATTGCAAAACAAAGAGGAACGGACAAACAAAGCCTTGCATATCGACTGCAGCTAGCGGTTCAACATCCTTGCAACCACTAGAGACATCTGCCGGTCTCCAGTGGAATCTTACGTTTGGTTTCTGCCTCAGGCTGTCGAGTTACTATTTGATCTTTGCTGAGCAAATACTCTGTTCGGATGCGGTCACATGACGCATTTAAACGATGACAAGTCTTTCGGCATCCTATCTCTAGGATTCTCTTCTCCAGTGGGTGCTTCATGCCATGCTCAGAGAGGCGTTGTACATGGAAGGGTCAAAACAAAATTCTTTTTGACTCCGTGTGTTTTCATTCTAGCGCATACTGGCGGATGCTTTTCGTATTATTCCCAAGTCTGTCCAGACAAATGTCGAAAGAGTATCTCTATCAGGCCACGACCAGTTTCCCCCAAATATTTCCAATTTACCATCTTAGTATTTGTTGCTATATGACGTGTTGGAAAATGCAGGATTTGCCGAAACGTTTGTAAACCTTTCAGCATTGCATGCAGTCAAGTCCCTCCGAAAGCACATATTGAGCTCCAGACAAGAAAATCTAAGGACAAGAGCCTATTTAGTGTCTTTTGTCTTACGCTCTTCTGGTCTGCGGGTGCGGTCGAAAGGTATTTCGTGTGTCACTTCTGGATACGCTCCAGTAATTTGTCCATAAATCAGAATCATCGCAAAATGACACTTTCTGGAGTCGCCTCATGAATTTTTAGTCTTAACAGCGGAATATTATCTGATGAACTTTTTGTTAGATGAAGTTAATAAAACCGTCAAGACCGAGCGAGTTTACTTAGCGACAATGCTGTAGAATAGTGTACTGGAGGTGCTCAATTCGAACCTTGGCCACGACACCGGCTGTCAGCTTTCCAATACTTCTCCTCAGTCTGTCTGAGCAAATACACTGACATCACCTCGAGTGTCTCACTACCGCTTGCTTGCGTCCCGTCACAATTCCAGTAGCCCAGATAGTAACAGCATGGAGCTGCGTCCTTCTTGAGAAGCAGCTTCGGCGCTCAAATTTATGTAATTCAATTGAACTCGGAGGTTCATACCGTGTTCACAAGAGCTCGCCACCGGTCGCTATCCCGAACTGGATGAATCGAATGGATACCTCGTATCTTATTTATCTCAAATCCAGGGCCGCGCCGTAGCTCAAGCGGTTAGTCGCTGGCTTCCCACCCGGGTCTGGTCAAGTGGGATTTGTGGTGGACAAAGTGGCGTTGGGGTGGGTTTTCTCCGAGTACTTAGGTTTCCCGTACCAATCTTCATTCCACCTACTGCTCCACAATCACCCTCACCTATCATCTGGGGCTGGTACAATAGGCCAGAAGTGGCCGCTTTGCAAGGGACTTAGTCCCACCCCATTAGCAATAAAAAATCTCAAATCCACTTTAATATTGTCCCCCAGTCTACTTTCAAGTCATTCTGGTAGCCACTTTCATTTTGGGGTTCTTACCAAAACTTTGTATGGAAACATCAATCATGTGTGCTTCATTCCCAGCCCATCTCGGTCTCCTTGACTTGGCGGGGATGCAAGTTATGAACCTAGAGAACGTGGGCGAAGCAAAAGGACCCGTAGAACTTCCTTAAGAATTCACCGCAGATTTTATTAACGTGTTTCCTTAACGGTGGTTCGCGTTCCGAGGAATCTCATAGGTCATTAGCGCGAATATTTTTGTATATATGAGTTATATAAATTATCTTCCTCTCTTCTTTATTTTTAAGTTTGTAAAGTTTGTTGTATCCACTGTCCAGCCACTGATCACTCCATCTCCTTGTTCTGCTGCTGAGTTAACAAAACAATTCAAACTTGCACAGAGACGAGACTTTGTTTATGTCGGGGAGCCGAGATAGCTCAGTCGGTATAGCGACCGGCTACGGACTGGAATACAGAAGGGTCGGAGTTCGAGTCCCGGTAGGATCAAGAATTTTCTTTTCTCCACGTCTTCCAGACCGGCAATGGGGCCCACCCAACCTCCTATTCAATGGGTACCCGGGGGCTCTTTAGCTGGGAGTAAAGCGACCGGGGCGTCAAGCCGACCACTCGCTTCCATCTAGAGCCAAGATCAAGAAAATGCGGATCTATACAACCACTCCCCCATACGCCTTCATGGCATAGTACTTAATTAGTTAAGCACAGGGATAAGTTTATTTTTTAAAATTGTTTATGTTGAAGAAAGAGGATCGTTATATTGAGACACAAACGAGAATGGTTATTATGAATTGTGGACCGCTGTAACACAAGGGGCATACATGTAGAAGAGATCCGTGAAATAGCTCAGGTATAATGTTGTTCCTTACAGCGGAGCCTTGGTTCAATACCTCTGGTGACTTCATGTGAGATCCGTGGTGTACGAAGTGCAACTGCAGCTGGGTTCTATCCGAGTTTCTTTTGTTTTCCTTTTAATCATCTTTCCACCATTTTTCCATAATCATCTATCGTCACTCTCAGCTGAGCAGGCAGCACAGTATCACATCCTGAGTCGTCGGGTTGGAGGCTTCATCTCTGTTCCGACGCATGGCTGGTCACAGAATAAAGAAGTTAAAGGCAGCGAAGAGGAAGTGGAGAATATCTAGTCATCCAATTGAAGTATCTTATTCTGCACGGCAGGCATGCGTCCCCTGAGGATGGCCTCTAGTTTAAACGCTTGTTCATGTCACGAATGGAAATTCGCCCCTCTTCTCCCGCATTTGCAACCCCCCACGGATGTTCTCCTGCCAATAAAGTGAATCCACATAATGGGCTACAACTTGACTAAAAGTTAGTGTTAACTCTGCTACAAATACGGGGTTCGAAAACCGTCAGAAACATGCATGAAGCTGTCCGGGACATTCACGGCACCAGGGTTGGGGCGCCCTTGTTACCGGACTACAAAGACAGCAAGAATACGACCCTCTGAGAATGGCGTCTGACTTAGATATCCGAGTTACGTCTCCGCCATAACATTATTGTAACACTAATTGAGAATACAACGGTAAGTGTAAACATTCGTACTGTTAACTCCAACGGCTCTCTACTGAGTCTTTATCCAGTCCCACTTGATATCGAGTGATGTTTCGAGGCCGGCATTTTAACGCCATCTCCCACGAATAACACGCACAGCCAATTGTAAACCATTTAATTCGTATAACATACCTAAAACTATTAGTTTCTGCAGTTGTAATTATATTTGTTGTGGTTGTACTTGCATTGAGTTCATTGTGCGCAGTGTGTCCTTTATAGTTTTTGTAGTTTTGTGTGCTGTTTTGTTCGAGCGTGAGGTGACTCTAAATAAGATTAGCGAGTCTTCACTTGTCGAACCGAGGATCTGTGAAATGGGAGACTGGATTTGACGTTCACACGGCGGTAGTTATTGACGGTACTGTGTTGACGCCCTGCAGTCTGGTAGCGGTTTGCCAACGTTTTGGGGTTCACTGCATACACGTTCAGGCTCGAAAAGTACACCAGTGAAGCAACCAGCAAGAAGCAGTAAGGACGTAGATAGGAGCAGCGAACTTCTGCAGGACAAGACGGTGTCACACTGAAGAGGTTTCTTTAGTTGTGACGTTATAGACTTGTAATTGGGAGATGCTCTTTTCGAATTTCGGCAGCACGGGGCTATCGTGAGTGAGGCTTTTCCTAGTTCTCTGTCCCTGTAACCAAACACCGGGGTAGTATCTTAAACAGGCCACGACCGCTTCCTTACAAGTCGTTTCCAATCCATCACCCATCTGTCATCTTATAATCTAAAGCTATAGTTACACAGGGTCGTTGAAAAACAGAAGAAATACGCATCCTGAAGAGAGCATTGTTGAGTGTTATATACACATATATACATATATATGTATGCTAGGACGAACTGCATGCTTGCGTGATTTGTTAAGTTGACAGACAAGAATCCTTCTTGAGAAGCTGCCAGTCGCTCTGCCGCTAAGGAACTTCCCAACATTTTACGGATTCTGAAGGTTTAATTCCGTGTTCACAAGAACCCTCCACTGGTCCCTGAGCCAGATAAGTCCAATCCATACCACTGCTACACATCTCCTAAACTCTGGCCCGTTTAATGACGTAGTATATTCCGTACGTGTTCTTGCACGCGCTGCTTCATACCCCTTCCCCTAACTCCGCGCATGGTCACACCGATAAGTGACGATCTAACCGCCGAATTTTTCCGATTACAGTTAGACAAGTGCACATCGCAGTGGAAAATGGAGGTTATGCAAGTGTGGTTGTGTTGCGAAGTGAAATGTTTGTTGTAAAACAGTGTGTCTTGTTTCGAATGCATATCGAAACATGCAGTTACATATCGGTAATTTGTGTTATACTCTGTGTGCTTCACGAAGCCTTTCTATGTCATGTAAAAGCAGTGTAATGTGT
>NW_019718618.1:802997-806898 GCF_002891405.2 Cryptotermes secundus | reverse complement strand
TCCGAAACGTCGGTTGATTTTCGGCGGACAATACGACATTGTATCACTTCAATCGTAATATTTCAGTGTCTCTTTTGTGGTTAAATTTACGGCGTCGTTATTGCATATGTAGCGTCGAATAGCAGGATAATTTATGGATAATGAATTCGAAAGGATTTTGAGGGAAATTCTATAAGCCTTGAAGTACTATCACTACTCGCTTGTAAGGACTGGCATGTCCATGAGAAACCTGTCGGGTAACTGATGTTCCGGTCGAGATTCGAACCAAGTACCTCACTAATACAAATCCAGAGCGTTACCACTGGACCAATCCGCTCTGTCAGAGATCGTAGTAATGTTTACAAGCAATGCTTTAACCCCAGTGTCTCATGTAACGACATGTACAGGTGCCGGGGTAGCTCAGTCGGTATAGCGACTAGCTACGGGGCTGGATGACGGGGTCGGAGTTCCAGTCCTGACAGGGCCATGTATTATCTCTTCTCCACGTCGTCCAGACCTGCTCTGGGGCCCAGCCAGTTTCCTATCCAATGGGTGCCCGCGGCTTTTACCCCGGGGATGAACCGGCCGGGAAGTTCAGCTGACCACTCACCTCCAACTAGTACCGAGGTCAAGAAAACGTGGATTTATACATCCACTTCCCCATACGTCTTCGTGGCGTAATGCTTAGTTAAGTACAAGGACAACCTTCCCTTTAACTACCCTCTCCCTCTCTCTCTCTCTCTCGGCAAAGTTGAGGAAACTGCGAATCAGTTCAGTTTCTGTGAAGTTCGTTCTGTACATAAACCAGATGCTTGTATTGTGTGCAGAGTGGATCTTGGTGGGATGTGACTCATGAATTGTTGTTAACAGACTCGAACATTTGAAGCTGACGGCTGCAAAATGTTGATATAAACTTATTGTACTAAGTCGCAACACTGCATGGAGACCAGACAATGCTTGATACTGTGCTGTATGTTCCATCCACTTTGCGAGCTCTGGTGCGTCATCGTTACATAGTGACGCAGACCGTTGCGTCAGCATTACAACGTTGCTAGTTTCGGTTTTCAAGATGCTTCTGGTATTCTTAGACTGGAAGGAAATTGAGTCGTATATACAGGGGATGTTTTTTCCCTTAAGGGGCCCATACACGTACGAGTCTGGGTCACGAGTCCGACTCGGCTCGGGTTCCAATGAGCCAACTCGTCTGTGTGTGGGTCGCCACGCTCATGCGTGTGTGGTGAAATTAATCCGAGCCCGGACTAGCGAGCCAGACTCGTACGTGTATGGGCCGCCCAAGGTTGTCTACACGATGGCTAGCGTGCCCTAGTTCATATATTAGATGGACTTCACGAGTTTGCACTAATACTTTGGTATGTTTGCTAAAAGCCAGAATTGTGAAACCAGCAGAGAGAGCCGTTGCTAGGGAACGGTTGTGAATACGCCCATTGTTAGGCAGTCTCTTCGTAACACGCAGCAATAGAGTAACTGGGAAGCGTTTTTCTCTACGCGGTCCTTGCACATAGTTATGTGATGAAACAGTAGAAGAACTTGGGAGAGGTGTTTTCTACGCGGTGTGTGTCGAGGCTTAATAATGAGTCAATTTTCCGTTGTTCGGGAGCTGCAGCCTAAAGCTGCTTGCCAGCGAGGACAGGAGCCGTTGGACACGGAAGCCGGGGACTCTACGCTGTTGGAAGCCGCTACCAAGCAGCGTAGTGGAGGCCGTGACTGAGAACATTAGCCTGTGTGATAGCGATTTGTAAAGTGTAGTCACGAGTTTTGTGTGTAAGGGCCCAATAAAGCTGATTATCAACCCAAACCCCGTCAGTAGTCACTCACGTGACATTTACCTTCTGTTCCCTAAAGAGATAAGAAGTGAGCGTTGTCCTTGCTTAAGCCTTTGCACGTCACATACTGACAACATCTGCTCCGAACGCGTTGCGTTTAAACCGTCACAGCCGAAGAGATCGGTTGTTAATTAGTACAGCATTTCTGTCAGTATAGGGCCCCGAGTATGACACATCAGTATTTAGAAGAAAGAACAGGCTTTCATATGAGCTATACGTACTGCCATTTTAAGGCCATCTGGGGAGAGTATTGTTGCTTTCCCTTTATAGCAGGTAGCTGTACGACGGTGCTCGGAATTTAAGGTGTTAATTAAGCATCAAAGCATGAAAACTTATTAGTAAGTGGAGGTATAGCTCCACGCATTCTTAACCTGGACATTGGGTGGAGATGAGTGTTCAGCTTCGCTCTCCAGCCACTTTACTCACCGGATAACTGCTCCCAGTACTTACAGTAACTGAACAGGTTATCTTGCGGTATTGTCAGAGTCTGGAATGTATAGTGTCGAATTGGTTGTGATCTGCTTGAGGTACTTTCTTGTTGTTTGCCTGAAGGGACTGAGGTAGATCAGGAAAATACTCGCTCAGGCTAATCTGTGATCCCGCTGGGATTCGAACGCGACCACCTATCGAATATTAACCTGGAGATTTACCACTGCGCTAACCCGCTCGTTGTAGATAATCCGAAAGCGCTAAATGAGATTTTTGTGTCCGACCTTGACGCTTTCCGTGTTTTTAGAGGGAGAATAAAACCTCCTCATGTGCTACTCTGACCCCCCTGTCCCCCCTCATCCCGCACCCTCGTACCACCCGTACTCTTCCTCTTAAGGGGATGCTGCGGGTGGTTAAAAGTGCGGGGCTGTGGGTGAGGAGATTTTGCTAATGGCCCAGCAATTACGTTCGAAGTAGAAACATTGGCCGTCTCTCGCCTTCACAATCATGTGTACTAGCCGTATAGAAAACATTCTTATGCATTATGCTTAATTCAGCAGCACGCCATTAGGGCGTATAAGGGAGTGGAGGTATAATTCCAGACGTTCGTAACTGAGCAAGCAGGTGCAGCTGTAGAGTTCTGGATTTTTATTTGGGGTGTGCTGGGTTCGAATCTAATACGGGAACCGGTTTCCTTAACTGAGATCTTCCTTGCTTTTCTTCATTGCCTCGAGACAAATATCAGGATGGTACATTCGTTAGGTAACCACCAATTCCTTCCAAACCTTCTCCATTTCATAACTCATCTATTGTCTAACAAATTACGCTACAAGTTCTCGATAATAAAATCGTCGTTAAATAACCAACAAAAATAACCGCAATAGTAGCAGACGCTTCTGAAGCAGACGGTTTCAGTCTGTTACCTGAACACAGTGGTAAAGTTCGTGATAAATACTTACGTACGTTATTGAACAAGCAAATAGTTTTTACTACTTGGGATGTACAATTACAGCAAAAAACAAGTGAGATTTACAAGTAAAAGTGAATAGATTTAACCAGCTGTGTAGCACAGTAAGAACAGTGAAGAGTAAGACAAGAGAAAATGCACAGGCAAAAGTTTATAAAGCTATGGCGGAGCCTAAGCTCACATACGGTTCCGAAATTTGAACTAAAAAAAAAAAGGAAAATACAATTTAGCTGGCTAAACAAGGAAGGACCAAATACGAAATACTAGAATTAGGGAATAAGTGAACGTGTTTAAAATAAATATTAACACTCTAAACTCCAGATCCGGAGTTTATGGAGGTAGGCCTAGGCCCACTGGGGCTGTAGTGCCAAGGGGGGAAAAAAAACTCCAGTTCAGAATGGAATTATCGTTTCTTACGATTCTAAGGCAGACGAATTCCGAAGAAAATTTTAAACCACAACCTAGAAAGAAGGCGGAACTTAGGGCGCCCACAGTTAAGTTGAAGGCCAAAGTAATTCTCAACAGTACGGAACAGACCGAACAGTTCTTATTCCAAGTAGAAGAATCAGTGGTGGTGGTGGTGGTGGTGGTGGTGGTGGTAGTAGTAGTAGTAGTAGTAGTAGTAGTAGTAGTAGTAGTAGTAGTAGTAGTAGTAGTAGTAGTAGTAGTAGTAGTAGTAGTA
>NW_019718618.1:789926-799667 GCF_002891405.2 Cryptotermes secundus | reverse complement strand
TGAAGAGTGAATCAGATCTCACTGCAGTATAGAGAGGCCAGGAAACTACAGACGCTGTGAAGACATTCAGTATTCGAACTGCATGAGAGTCGACCTTTATGTAGCGAAGGGTATGCCCCTTCCTATTTTGAATTTTAAATGCATTTCCATGCGATTTTCTCTTTTTTACTGTTCAGTGCAGGGATGGTTTAATAGTAGGGATGTTGGGTGGGAAGGGGGTGGTTGCCGATAGGCGAAGTGAAACACCTTAGTTTGAAATTCAAATTCGTTTTCGAATTTCAGGCGGGTTATAGGGAAATGTCCAAGTCAGTACAGACAGGTGATCACACGCTGTGCTTCCCTTTGACTGCTTCCCATTTCCTTCTGGGCGTCGTCTTTTAATGTCCCGGCTGTGCTCTGAAGTAGCTTCATTTCCTGAAGGTTTCACTTTAATTTGATGGCAGTCTGATTATTCAAACTGCCTTACGTGCTTCTGACTTAGGTCTATCTCCTAGTGTATTGTCCGCCGAAGTGTCCCGAGTTGTCTGTGCAGGTCTTTAATGAACGTTTCCTTTGGACTGCGTCGTGTATTGTTTTCTTATTTTCTATCAGTTTCCTTTCTGAGTCGCATAGCAGTCACTAATCAGTCGATATCTTGTAAATAAATTCTGCGAACAGAGCTGAAGGAGAAATAATAATTAGTCACTTGATCCTTGAACAGACCAACAAGCGGTTAGTATATTAGAAATTTCCGAAATAAATTACATAGCTAAGCAAATATTTTTTGTGAATTCCTGCAAAACAGCGGTTACTCTACGTGTCGCTTCTTCTGTTGTTAAGAATGTCCCACAAATTTGTGTCACAGTGCATGAGAAAGGTTTCCCTAAAATGCATTGACCGGTTTATTTTTGTAAAGGAGATGAAGTGTTTCCTGTGAGGTAGGGAGTGAATTTTATGCATTGATTCATTGGTTTTTGTAAGGGAGGCGCAGTGTTTCCTGTGAGGTAGGAATTTAATTTTTGTGTATTATTTTGATTTTCTTTCTTAAAGGATATGCAATGTTTTCTGTGAGGTAGGAACTAAAATTTTATAAATTATTCAGATGAATATAATACTTAAAATTCTGAAGGTAGGGGAAGAAAATAATAGTTTAAATTATGTTAGATACTACACACAACCAGGAATGGTTTTGTCCATGCGGTCCTTGGATTTAAACGTTTGGACGGAAGCTGTTCTAGTTCTAAGAGTTCTCGACTTTCAGATGATGTGAGTTGTAGTCTGGACTCATGCCACGTCCCTTCTGCAGTATACTGCATACCCCTGAACGAAGCCTTATGCGATTTCAGTAAATTGATATTGTGAACTATATGGCAAGGTCTGTAGTCCCACTTCAGTTACACAACCAAGCCATGATTGTCTGTACATTTGAAGCCATTTCCTTGTTGGAGCAGTTCATTATGCTGTAGCACCACACTGTGTGCAAAGGTAAAGCTATTCCTGTAACACGCCGTGGAGGCCCACAGGGTTGTGAGACGTCGAGGCTCCCACATTTTCTAGACAATCGGCTCACAGATGGCAGTGAGGTTGTCGGTCTTAGGCGCCAAGCTATCGCTGAAATAGGTCGTGGAGGCCCATAGGGTTGTGAGACATCGAGGTGTTCACATTTTCTAAACAGTCGGCTCACAGATGACGGTGGAAGACAATGTTTAGTGCTACATGGTCGACACAATTCTTGTGTGAACACTCCAGCATCCTGTGTGACTGAAAAGGCNCATTTTCTAGACAATCGGCTCACAGATGGCAGTGAGGTTGTCAGTCATAGGCGCCAAGATATCGCTGAAATAGGGCGTGGAGGCCCATAGGGTTGTGAGACATCGAGGTGTTCACATTTTCTAAACAGTCGGCTCACAGATGACGGTGGAAGACAATGTTTAGTGCTACATGGTCGACACAATTCTTGTGTGAACACTCCAGCATCCTGTGTGACTGAAAAGGCGTTATAAACCCTTCATGATTCAACAGATGTGAAGTAAAAAAAAAAAAGATATTATTTCAAATAGAGCCATTACAATTAATTGTTTGTATTCTCTGTGGTGATTGTTAAATTTACTGCAGTTTATATTTTTAATGTCATATAAGGTCGATGTTAGGCTGAGTAGCGAATTATTAATTAATAAAGATGTGGATGGAAGCGGTCGTGACCTAATTTAAGTTACTATCACTTCACTTACCTGGAGGGCATTAGAACTAATATTTAAAGTAATTTAACTCTAGCAGACTGCACGTGGCATGAAGTTGATTAATGATTTGTCAAGTTTTCCCATGAAACCCTCTTCCTGAGGGCTAAATAGTTACTGGGAAATAAATCATCATATCCGGAAATGCTAGCCGACTTTCTTTTCCAGCTGCAGCATCTAGGCGCCCGTTGTTATTAACGGTTGGCAGGAAGTCAGCAGGGAGCAAGTGAAGTAGGCACTTTACTTGAAGCACACAACTTCCACAGTGTATCAGTAAACGGGAAGATACAGGGTCGTAACAGTCCACAGCGGCAGCTCTCCGCAACGCAATTGGCCACGAAATTTTATACAGACAATGCAGATCCAAGGCGTGCTCTTACCAGAATTGTGTGACTTAATAAACATAAATACTGTTCGTAGCAAATTAACTGGCCGCCTCTGTGGTCTAGTGGTCAGCATTCTTGCCTACAGATTCAGAGGTCCGGGTTCGATTCCCGGCGCTGCCAGATTTCTTCTGAGAAGTTGTGGGTTTGGAACGTGGTCCACTGAGCCTCGTGGTGGTAATTGAGGAGCTATTTCAAGGAAATAGCGGCTCCGGTCTACAAAACAGAAATGAACGTCCATGGGGATTCATTGCGCTGACTACGCACGCGACACTCTCTATCCGCAAAAGTTGGCACTAAACTTCGCCGACAAGCGGCGGTCGCTCGGTCGATATAGTTCGCTTGCAGACTAATATCACGGAGCAAATTAACTACGATTTTGTTGTCACGGTTGGCGGACTGAAGGTTACCTTATCACTGTGAAGACCTTTCATATTGATTCTGTCACTTCTGCCTTCTAGTACAGGGGACTCTGAAACAGAAGAAATGTTCCTAAAACAGAGATAATTTCATGAGGACGTTAAGTTATTTGTACTCACCGCCAAATATAATTTAGGATGATGAAATCAAGGAGGGCGTGATGGGTTTGCCATGTAGCACGAGAGAGATGAGAAATATATGTTGTGTTTTAATCTAAAATGCTGAAGTTTGGAAAATAACTATTATGACGACATAGGCGTAAATGAGAGGATGATATTAAAATGCATCTAATAGTTATCCTAGAATGGTGTCAGTTGGATTAATTTAGCTAAGACTGACGATCGGTGGCTGGCTCGTGTGGACACTAACGAATTTTTGGGTTGCATGAAAAGGGAGATATTTCTTTAGTAGGTTGGCAACTTTCGGTTTGTCAAGAAGGACTCTACTCCGTGGAGTTTGTTGTATGCAGATTAATTTTTAGTCAGAAATTAGCAGATGCAGATGACGCAATGAAAATCTATTCGTTATTATCATAAAGATAATTATCACACTGATGAGAAATCTGTGAATGGAAGTGCGGATGGTAATACTCTTGGAGTGGCTGGCACTTATCTTTAATTCATCACAACATCCCCGTTTCAGAGGCGGCTCGTTCTCATTGTCGTAGGCGGAAGATTGGGTTCACACTTTGCATACCCTCGCCTGGTCCGGTGCATTCATTATACTGCAGAAAACATGAAACGCAGCCAAACATGTCATACTGTTGCGTGTTTCCTAGGTAACGCGGCAAGAAACGATGGGTTTCGGATTAGACGAATGTTTATTGGACAGTTATGTGTTTACACTCACAGATATAATGACTCTCAGTAACGCCTTTCACGCTATACCCTTGCACCGCTAGTCTCAGTGGTGCCTTCGTGCTTGGTTCTTCCCTTATCGCTCGCTGAATTTTCTCGAACAGTGTTCACTGCTCCCTATATAGGCTCGGCACGGACCACCCACAGAAAACACATTGGTGCTCGTCAACGGAAATCATGTATTATCTGGCATGTCTACCCATGCATTGCCTAGCAGTGGATGTCCTGTTGTTGCGCATTCGTTGCTGTGGGAATTCAACAATTCGATCTGTGTTGCTTAAGCACTTGCTTGGGCAACAGTCTGTTCATGTTTCGTTGCTTAGGAATTACTAGCCGTTGGCCAACAATGGATGTTCTACAGTCCTGCCTTCCTGGCGGCACGCCACAATATATTACATAGAAAGTAGTATTACATTTTGCTTTTTGTATGTTACGGCATGTATGTGTGTCTGTGTATTATTTAACGGCGCCTTCAGCAGTTATAATATGTTAGAAACAGTAGTTCCGTCGACACAGCCTAGAGTAAAATTAATTTAATTACATCTATTTAATTTTTTCAATTTACCTTATCCTTCCAGCCGCACTATGGTCCTGTAATTGACTCAGCCTCTAAGAGAAATGAGTACCAAGAATATTTCCTGGGGGTAAAGGGCGGCCGCGGTGTAAGGCTGACAGCCTCACTGCCATCTGTAAGCCGATTGTCTAGAAAATGTGGGAGCCTCGACGTCTCAACCCTATGGGCCTCCACGGCCTTTTACAGAGACAGCTTGACCCATAAGGTTGACAACCTCACCGCCATTTGAAAGCCAACTGCCTAGAAAATGTGGGAGCCTCAACGTCTCACAACCCTATGGGCCTCCACGGTCTGTTACAGGGATTTCTTTTACGATATCAGGTGTTTTGACAAATCTGAGTCCATAGATCGCGAGAAAGACAATAAAAAATATTTGTAAAATCAAAATTTTATTTCTGTCTTTGTTTTGATATAGAACAAGATGTACGACGGCACATACAAATTATCACACAGTTAAAATGAATGATTTAAATCAAAAGAAAATTATATTCACCAATAGATCATATTCTCACATGTGTGGGTGACTAAAGACGGGGCTCGGATTGGTAATTGGATTTGTTAACTATCTACAGCTCGTAACTGTAGGCACAATAGATCACTGTGGTCGCGGTGCAAGGGCCAAGAAGGCCCACCCCTTGTACATTCATTCATTCATTCAAGTCGTAGCTATAATTAATTATTACACTACTGCTGATTTACGTAAGGTACAATCACTCCACACTAATCTTTGCTGTCTATTTCTACAAGTCTTCAGTATCTGTTTCCTGGGGACGGATTTTACACAGGAACTATAAAAGTCTCACTTAATTACCCACCCCAGTAGCACTAACTACAGCACATGCAACGTCACACACTAAGTCTTCTAATTCTTCTACTGGCCACACTGCTGTTCCTTTGGAACTTCGGAACTCCTAAACTCCTCCAGCTTACGACTGGCTCGTAACTGCCTTCAACGAATTCTGTTACTCCCTTCTCTATTGTTGCGTGTTGGATCGTGTTTACAGAGCTGTTGCCTGGCAACGTGTTGATCAAATCTGTTAATAATATTCTCTCATTTTGCATGACAGGTTTATAAGAACAAGAAACATATAGGCCTGAAAGCTAAACAAAATTTGTATCCACTCGGAAATCAGTACAAAAAGGGTGACGCGGTGGAAAAATGTGTGTTCAGATATGTGAACAGCGGCTCAGAATTAATTGAAATTTTGTTTTTCTTTTCGGTTACCATAGTCACTTTTTTTTTTTGAGCATTGACACTGAACCCGCAGACATCCAGTAGTTGGAGAAACTGTTCTGCGGTACAGTCTTATTGCACCGCTTTCCCCCTTGGAGATACTGTTCTGCGGTACAGTCTGATTGCCCCGCTTTCCCCTCCTCTGCAGCTTCACTGAAGCTAAGAGATGGCTTTTCCATAAACAAGGGAGGCTTTCTCCTGCAGCTCACCCTTACAGTGCAGCATCCTCACACAGTTAATTAGTTTAATCGGTAATTTCCTTTCCTCCCTTTCTATTCTCCGACCATCTACCACTTCATCCCCCCTCCTCCTCTGTAGCCATAGCTATTTCCTTATTCTCATCCTTCGGCGTAATCTTCTTCCACTGTTTTCTTTCGATGAGTCTCGTGCCGATAGGCGACAGGAAGTAACCCTCAATACAGTTCTTTTTCGCATTAACGAATACCAGGATTCTTTTAAGTTTAAAATTCCTTCCTTTAGACGTCATTCCGTTTCTTCCCCCTCCCCCACCCTCTATTCATTTTCCATGTCTCTTCCTTCTCAGTTCTCCCATCCGGCGGTAGCCCTCTCCTCGCAGCGCCACCTCCCCCTAGAGACAGATTTATGGCGTTTGGGGACAAAACTGAGCAGTGTTTCTATGATGTGTTTTCAAGGATGAGTGGTTAGGATGTACTGGTAATTTTCAGCGTGGTTTCTAAATTGGATCTGACCCCGTGTTCACTAAGGGGTGGGGGAGGAACTAGAAAGGGAGCTTTTCAAATCACTTTTACGCCCACTGAAGTGTTTCCTGCTTTGAGCTAAAATGCTGATGTCAATAGACAGGAGGGAAGTTTCGTAACTGGTTTTTTAACTTTTATCTTATCCCTAATGCATAACTTCCTCACTCTGTGACCATTCCTGCTATATGCCTCACAGATCTCATCCCCCTTGATCTGACAATAATAGTAATATTTGACCAGGGATAAAAATTATGAGCCGATCACAGTGGCTGCGCGGTCTAAGGCATGAACTGTCTTCGCTCGCTCGGAAGCCGGGATCGTGGGTTCGAATCCAACTTGAGGCATGGATGTTTGTGTGCGTTTATTCTGTGTTTGTGTTGTCCTGTGTGCAGGTAGCGGCCTTGCGACGAGCTGATCTCCCGTCCAAGGAGCCCTACCGACTCTGTGAGAGATGATGAAACTGAAAAAGCGGCCAAGGTCCAACAGAGGACTGTAGAGCCATAGAGATACAAATTACGAACCTTCTCTTTGTGCATTTATCTGCGACCTCCTATTGTTTCTTTCTGTTTAGATTCAAACATTCCCTCTGTATCCATTTTTGAAATACACCCAGTCTGCGCTCTTCTCTCTAATGTAAGAGACCAGGTTTTATACCCATAAAACTAGAGGAAAAACTATTTTTGCTTTCGTTAATCTTCATTGTTTGGAGAAGAGAGAATTTTCTGAACTGAATGATGATAATAATTTTCCGAAATTCATTTGCTTTCAATTTTTTAATGTAATTTCCAATTATTCGCCTCTTTTCCCGTCATTTTGAATTTCTCCACGTGTAATGATTTAGTATGGGTGTGAAATTTGGTCTCTGACATTAAGGGAGGAACATAGACTGAGGGTGTTTGAGAACAGGGTGTTGAGGAGAATATTTGGACCGAAGAGAGATGAAGTGACAGAAGGTTGGAGAAAACTGCATAGTGAGGAGCTTCATAACTTGTACTCTTCTCCAAGTATAATTAGAATGATCAAGTCAAGGATTATGTGATGGGCAGGGCATGTAGCATGAATGGGGGAGACGAATGCAATAGGATATTAGTGGGAATGCCAGAAGGAAAGAGGCCACTGGGAAGACCAAGGCATAGGTGGGTGAACAATATTAAAATGGATCTTGGAGAGATAGGATGGGATGTTATGGATTGGATTGATCTGGCTCAGGATAGGGACCAGTGGAGGACTCTTTTGAGCACGGTAAAGAACCTTCGGGTTGCATAAAATGCTGGGAAATTCTTGAGTAGCTGCAGAATTGGCTCCTCCAGAAGGGCTCAGCTCCATGAGTAAGTAATGATTTAGACCTTCATTCTGGCTATGTACTTAATTCGACTTAATAAAATATTCAGGACATAATTAATATAACATGCCGGGAATAGTCCTTGTAACGGCTGTTGAAGTGTCTACGGAAAATTGTCGGGTATGATACATATATTGAGGAAACAGACTTTAGGATGTGATCTAGTTTAGATATAGCGTCGCTTATCACGTACCTGTATTCGGCAGAATTCCATTAATTGGAATTTGATGCAACCGAATATGTCTGCGGGTAGCTATATGCTATGTGCCATGAAATGTGAATGTGGAACGGTCTGTCATTTCAGCCAGTTTGCCAGACAAAAGGAGTGATGGAGAAGGATGCAGCAGTGGCAGAATTGAATGTTATGTAAATTCCCGGTTCTGCCATATTTCATTAACCTCTGGTGGATATCAGAAGGGTACAGTGCCCGGACAGAGGTCCCTGCATTGGAACAACAATACTACTGACAACAAAGCAGCTTAATTGAAAAACATATCGTGTAATATAAATTCCATATTAAATAGCTTCATTGACTCTTAATAGGGAAGTACGTATCTTTAACGAGGTCTTGTATTTGGATAAAAGATAATCATTTTATCTGAAATATGAAATATCACAGAAACTTCTTTATTAGTAGCTTTATACTGCGGAAAAAGTTTCCTTTGACATTTGAGGAACAATTTAAATCGTTCTTTGTGTTACTTCTGACCGCGTCTGTGGTCTAGCGGTCAGAGTTCCTGGCTACAGATCCAGAGGTCCCGAGTTCGATTCCCGGCGCTGCCGGTTTTTTTTAGAAGTAATGGGTCTGAAATGGGGTCCACTCATCCTCGTGAGGATAATTGGGTAGATGTTTCAAGGAAATGGCATATCCGAGATTAACGGCCGTAGGGATCTGTTGCGCTGACCACGTGACACCCTCTATCCGCTAAAGTTGGCACTAACTTGGCCGACAAGCTTCGGTCGCTCGGTCGGTATATTTAACTTACGGACTACAGGCCACGGAGGTTATTTTTTGTGGTTACTTCTATCAAAAGTTTCTCTGATGCTGGACTTACAAACTTGTTCTTTTTTGTGATCTTCAGGAAAATTTTGTTACCGCTGTTATTAAGGAAATATCTGAAGGGAGTTTGTTGATTTTCTTGTAGAGAGGAGCTTCTAAATATCTACAGATTCCACACGTGTCATGTGACACTGAAAACGAAGAGAATATTATAAAAGTTTCGGTAGGAAAGCATGAAAAAATAGGCCACTTGGAGGACCTCGTCATAAATTTAAGGTTAATATTAAAATTTGTCTTAAGAAAATAAATTTTGAGAGCGTGGGCTGGATTAATCTGGCACAGAATAGGGACCAGTGGTCGTGACAATGAACTTCCGGGAATTTCTTGAGTAGCTGACCAAATGTTAGCTTCTGAAGAAGAACTCCAGTCCACTGAGTCAATCGGCTAGAGCTTTATCTCATAGAGGACAATACGGCCTTAACCTTTGACCCCCTTTTGTAGAGACAGATGTCTGTTAGAAGAGGTAGAAGTTGTAGACGTCTTTCTGTTGCTGCATAGTTGAATGTCGGGGACTTCCTGGGCCGGGGATCGCTTCAGACCGCAGGGAGAAGTTGGGAAGTCTCAAGTGCGTAGAGAATGCAACCATTTTGCTGCTGGTGTGCGACATGCGTGTCTGAAGCATCTCTGGTGGCCGTCAGCAGATCCTGTGTGTCCAGTGACAAGATGATTAGTGTAGCAGATCTGGTTACCACTGCACATTCCCGGGCGTAAGGCCCCCCATACACACATTTTGGCCTTCTGATCGACCTTACAGGCAAAACTGTGACAGTTTACCCCCTCCATTTCCTCCCCATACACGCGCAGATAAAGCGGTAGGCTTCATGCCACAATCACGGTCTTCCAGCCTATAACGTTGAGTCACACACGTCACGTGCTACGGTCCTGCAGGCAGAACTGACGGACTGACGGGTTTCCCACAGGCCAACAGTCCAAACG
>NW_019718618.1:679802-789628 GCF_002891405.2 Cryptotermes secundus | reverse complement strand
ACACAGACATCCATGCCTTGAGTGGGATTCGAACCCACGATCCCAGCGCTCGAGCGATTCATGCCTTAGACCGCGCGGCCAGTGTGATCGGCTGTTCGTCGTTGTTTTCTAAAATACTAAGATCATTAAATAATCCAGAAATAAATGCTGCCTATGCCAAATTAAGTCTGTATCCGTCACGTGTTCTTGGAAATGACGCACGTGATGAGCACGGATATGACGTCCCCTTCAACTCATTTTGAAGACCCCTCAGTTATATTGTAGCATGTAGAGCCGTTGCTGGGAACCGATCTCGAAATAGGCAAAGAAGAAACATTAACTGCTAGACAAAAGACTTTTAATAAGCAAGAATAGACGGCCGCTGCTGAGGAACGGCACGGCAAACACGTTACTGCGGTAACGGATACGCATGCAACAATAGAGGAAACTGTGGGAAACGGTGTTTCCTACGCTGTCCGTGCAAGGGGGTTACATAACGGGAACACCAGCCTGGGAATTCGGTTTTCTAAAGGAAGAATTTTTAATAATATGCTATATATGTGATACGTACACTTCATGAGAGGCCAAGCATATTCATAAGAGACAAACCTATCCTCTCCTCAGAGAGGATGTTACATAAGGACTGTGACCGCAAGGGTTCAGTTGAAAAAATCTCTGGTCGTGAGTCTGGAAGGGTTTGACAGGTGTTGTGACAAGGAGGTTGATGTGAAATAGCCGCCAGCCTGGGAACTGGTGAATTGTAAGGGAGTCTGTGACGAGAAGACGTAGTCGGTGCAGTTAGCACGGAAGCTAAAGAATCTCCACTGTTAGATGCCGTTACCAGTAAACGAAAAGTGAAAACTGAGGAGACTTTATGTGTGCTGTAGTTACAGTGATATTTGGAGTGTGTAATTCAGTGAGACTGTTACAGTTATTTGTAGTCACGGATTTGTATGTGGTTAATAAATTTAATGTCCAATCCAAAACATCTTCTATAATCGCGAAACAAGTGAAAATATCATAACCTATAGCATATTTTGGTCACCCCTGTTCTATAAGGCCAGGATTGTTTTAGAAACATCTGCTTTTGACTGCGATCATGAGAATAATTGATGCTCTGGTGCCTAAACCGGGCTGTATCGGAACTAGGTAACACAGTACCTTGTACAGTACACCAAACTAAACAGCCAGTACCCCGAGGGAGTGAATTTAATGTAGATACCATTCAGGGGCTGCGCTTGCATTGGCTTCGCAGCCAATACAGATCGGCCGCGGGACATTGTGGAGCTTACACAAATCACACGGCATGCAGGGATTGCGTTGCTTACGTCATATGTCCTTCAGCAAATGGCAGGACAATCTGTCTCCACTGAGAAAGGAGATTTGGAGCCGGAAGACAGAGTTTATTCCATTATGGATGGAGCGCCCAAAGGAAAGCAGTGTCTACACACAACTTATTTTCCGTCATCTTCAGAAGTTAGGTCCCCTGGTCTGTTGGAACTGAGTTATTCCTCCCATCATGCGTTGCGTCTTCCTGTTCTGGTACCGAATTTGATCATGCCTTTTGAGTCTGTTTTCATCCATCCTCAAAATGTGTTAAAACCAACGATTCTTTTCGTCTTTCAGATTACAGCCGCTTAATTGCTTTCGTATTTCTGAGGAATTAGAAGAGATGAAGGAGACAAAAGACGTAGAAGAAGATGAAAGCGAAGCATTTCCCCTACACTTTTATGTCTTTCGTGCCTGATGGTTTTGGTTGGAAGACGCTGACTAATAGCTTTTACTGTTTTTTAGTCCAGGAAATATAGTGTGGCATATTCTCGCAGAGCAAGCATTGTCTAGTCACAACAGCCGGCCGTTACTAGGCAGCGGCCCGTAAATAGCAACAGAGGAATGGTGTTTTCTGCGCAGTCCTGTGTCGATTGCTGCGCAAGCAATAATGGAATTGTCATGGCATCGCTAAGCAATAATTTCACTGCAATAGAGGAGCGATGTTTTCTACGCGGTCTGTGCCGAAATGTTATGAGCAGGGCAAGTCAGTGAGCTAATCTCTGGGGTTCAGTTGTTAGGAACTATTGCTGTGAGAAGCTGGTATCTGAGGCCAGGGTCAGTTCGGGAACCCAGAGGAAGGGGAAGGTCGAACGTTGGAAGCTGCTGCCAAGCAACGGCTAGGGAAGACTGTAACAGACTGAGAAGACCTAGTCTCTCCTATAGTGATTGTGAAGTGTGTAGAGCATAATTTTCACTTGTGATTGCGAGTTATAAGACTTCAATAAAACGGATTACCAATCCGAACACCGTCTATAGTTACTAAAATCACGTGACAATTTTGTAACATTTAATCTGGGCACTTACTGTAGCATGTTATGGGAATTATCGCGTGTCTCATAGAGTTTAATGAGAAGACAAAGAGTGACGTCTCATGGATTGGAACGTTCTGCTATTTGGAAAGACACAGAAGTTTCGGATTAATATACTGCCTCCATCTTCAGGCAGGAGACCAGCAGAAGCAGGCAACAATCTCGATTTTTCGCCTTCTGCTGGTTTCTTGCTTGACTTACTCTTTAACCCTGAAGATGGAGGCGAAATATCACTCTGAAACGTCAGTCTCTGTCCGAAGTGCGCTACATTACAGCCCAGAAGACAGCTGCGAGAGCCTCAGACCCAAGATAAGAAGGAGACCTTTCAAATCTGTCTTCTAGTCATCACGTCAGAATTTGCGTTATCAGAGCATGGATATGCCTGTTAGCACCTAGATAGGCTAATGGTCGTTAAGTATATGGTCGTTTATTTCGTATCATCCCTCTGTCAGCGATGTGGCACCCCTCTAATCCACCCCAACTGACACGACACGCAAGTCCAAACCACCCGCTGTCTTTGCCAAGTCGCTCCATTTATCTCAACATTAATAAAAAGCAAGTGTAGTGTATTAGGGAAACATTTCATTATAGTATACTCCATCCACTGTGGGAACGAGGATACGTCATCGTTGATTAGTGACGTAGATCGTTACGTCATCATTAGAGAATTAATAAGTTATACTTTATAAATACGTGAGATATTCTTACGCCGGTGAGTAGTTTCAGACACACGCAAGACGTTCATGTCGCGAGGTTGCCTACGCAATGTATGACGTCACATTGTTCGTGAGGCAGACGGACTCTAGTAAAACTTTTCTCTCTCATCCTGTAAAGACCGTGTTTTTGTTTTTGTTTCGGAGAGTGAGGAGCCAACAGAAGAAGAAAAAAAGCTTTTCATTTCTTGTTTGTACGCTTCTTGTTTTAAATGCTCTTTCTTTTAGGAAGACAAACAACTTAGTGTCCCCGAGTGAAAGCATTGAAGTAGGGGGAGTGATGTAGTAGGGTGTGCCAGGAAAAACAGTCAATGTTTGTCTCAGTTATTTGGTAAACGAGAGAAGTGTTGTTTCTGTAGATGAAAGAGGTGAGAAGTTCTGAACCTGGAAGCATGGAAATGAAGTGTCAAGGGAAATGTTAGCCTGACCTGTGCCAACATACACAAAATAGAGGCAATAATCGCATCACCGGGGATACTGCCGAGTTCTTCGGCGTAACGGCATCACTCAACACTTGCATACACGGTGTGCCTGTTTCCACTTCCGGTCAGGTCACATGGTGACACGAATGAGCGTTATCGCGGTTTTCCTCGACATATCCAGGCAGTTGCCGGGTAGTAGGTAGATTAATCCACGAACGATCACTTCCAGATCCATTCCAATTCATCAGTCGTCTATTCAAGATCCTGAAAGCACTGGTAATTAAACCACAGAGCAGCAAACCCTAGAACAGCGAGGTTTCATTTCTCAGGCCTTTGCTTCAGATGTAAGAGTATAAACATTGGTAGCCGTAACTGAGCCACACTCATACATCGTATTGTGATGAATATGACCGTTTACTAGGCAACGGCTCGGCAAACACCGTCTGAAAGCCGGAATAGCAACATAAATGAAAGTCTATTTGATAAGAAACGGCTCACTTGTTTCCGCTATGATGGACAACGGGCCGAAATACGAACTGTTCGCTGTGGTGGCCCCTGTTCGTTCCCCCCGAAGTTATAAAAGAGTCATTCGTGAATTCAAGAGATTCAGTCATAAGGGAATTTAGAAATTGAGTGTTCAGCCGTGAAGTGTTAACCGGCGGACACCGGAAGCTGAAGAAGTGACCGACTCTTGAGTCAGAGAGAAGTCAGTCACGGGGAAGAGAAGACACTCGTAGTCCAGTACTGAATGGAGCGAGTCTTAGGCAGCCATTGACTGTGAGCTGATATAATTGATTGTAATTGTAACAGAAGTGCGAATAAATCCAGTCTCTAATCTAGAACCCATTGTTATTCGTCACGGAACCCCGCACACGTGACAGTATTTATAAACATGGATCTTAATATTTTTTCCTTGGCACTACAGCCCCAGTGGGCCTAGGCCTACCTCCATGAACTTCTCCGTTCACTTCGGTTTTTCTAGATCTTACACATTCGGTAGGACTCCTTGGGCGGGTGATCAGCTCGTCGCAAGGCCTCTACCTGTACACAAACACAGAAAAACGCACACACACAAAGAAAGAAACAAACAAAAAGTCACATAAAGAGTTAAGAAGACGTAGAAATTCCCTTACGAATCTCCCACGAAGTTTCGCCTTGAATTTAGAGCACCATGAACAAAATTTCTACCCCTAATGACAAGGGGATGGGTGCTTCATACTCTGCGTGACTTTATCCCCCACCCAGTTCCTAGTTTCCGTTCTAGTAACCAAAGACAATAGCGGGATCCTAGCGGGCTCGAGGCACTTAAAGGGGCTCTGCTAATGGCTTGCAGTGGAGCAAAGAGCAGTGTATCAGCTACATTGTCTTATGTCAACACACTGTGACTAGTAGCGTCCATTCCAAACATATGGAGCAGCGTCCCGTCATAAACACAGATGTTGCCAGCCTCCTCGGTGTTCACAACTGCGCCATGATCCTCAAAAGTTGTCCCTGTGCTTAACTGAGCACTACGCCATGAAGGCGTAAGGGGGAATGGGTGTATAGATCCACGTATTCTTCGGTACTAGTTTGAGGTAAGTGGTCAGCTTCCTGCCCCAGCCGTTTTCCCCCCGGTACCAACTGGATGGAGGTTTGGAGGACCCCAGAGTCGGTCTGGACGCTGTGACGGAGAAAAAATTCTTGACCCTAGCGGGACTCGAAGTCCGATACCCCGGCTCATTTATCGCTCCAGGGCTTTGGAGGAATGTATGTCAAGTGCTACTTGAGTTATCTGTGGTCAGTATCCAGATCGGGCGCCGTCAGATGGCAGCATTGCCAGTGAATGAAGTGGCCGTGGCCTAATCGCAGTACTGCCGCGAGATTTACCTGGAGGGACTGAGGCAATTCACGAAAATCTCAGGATTGTTAGTGTGCCGGCAGAGATTCGAACAGAGTACCTCCCGTGTACAAGTATGAAGCGACACCTATGCACAAACCTGTGTAGTTATTTGCGTTTTACGATGATAGTTTAAGTATCCACGTTTATGGCTCCAGTTTACCGTCTGCATTTGTGATCGTGTCAATTTTTGCCCTGAACGAAAGCTTCTCTCGTTTTTCACCATTATTATTATTATCATCATCATCTTTATCATTATTATTACTGCCTCTGTGGTCTAGTGGTCAGAGTTCCTGGCTACAGATGCAGAGGTCCGGGTTCAATTCCCGGCGCTACCAGATTTTCTGAGAAGTAGTGGGTCTGGAACGGGGTTCACTTAGCCTCGTGAGAATAACTGAGGAGCTATTTCAGGGAAATAGCGGCTCCGGTCTAGAAAACTGAGATTAAAGGCCGTGGGGGACCGTTGCGCTGACCACGCGACACCCTCTATCCGTTATGGTTGACACTAACTTCGCCGACAAGCGGCGGTCGCTCGGTCGGTATAGTTGCTTGCGGACTGCAGGCCACGGAGTTTGTTTTTGTTTATCATCATCATCATCATCATCATCATCATCATCATGGCTCTACAGCCCTTTGTTGCGCCCTGGCTGCTTTTTCAGTTCCTTGATCCTACACACAGTCGGTAGGGCTCCTCGGTCGCTCCCTGCACACAGGGCAGTACGAACACAGAATTATCTCACACAATACACGCCTGGACTGGGATTCGAACCCACGATTCCAGCGTTCAAGCGAGCGAAGGCAGTTTATGTCATAGACCGCGTGGCCACTGCCTTTTCCCTTTGCGATATGTTTGTAAGCACAAGTATGTTTGTTTAATGAAGAAACGGTGAACATGGAAATAGTGTCGGTAAACATAGATTGCAGACATTCAAGATGGCGACAACCGTGTGACTTCACGCGGAAGAATCTATCGAATATATGCAAAAGTACGCCCTGAGAGCAGGAGTATCTCTATTATCGGATGCATGGGCGATATCGGATGTCGATACGATGTATCGGTCTACTAATGACGCAAGTTCCGGTTTATCGTGTGTCTGGAAGTGCCTGTGTGTACAGTGGCTACAGACATGAGAGTGGAAACAAGCGGACAGACATAGGTCGGGTACAGTCCCGGAAAGGAGCACTGCTAGAACCAGTACGGACAAGAAGAAAAGTTACTAGCTGTTATACCTGAACCAGGTTTTACATGCGGCACTCCCACTGCCTGTTGCTCTCATTTTGCTGGTTGTTTGCTTGGTACATTCTTTTCAAACCTGTAGATAGGGGCAGTACTTTCCTCCGAAACGTTGCAGAACTTGTACCAACCTGTACAATTTTAAGCTTTCATAGGGAATACGATGTCAGGCGATCAGTCTTGTCACTGTTGAAATATAAAGCAATGTTTGGGATTATGAACGGTGTCTACGTTAGTATCAACAGGACAAGTCCGCAGTGACGGAATAAGGCGTTGGATTATACCAATGGATCGAGTTCTATGAGACCGAAATACTAGCCACAACATCAGGCTGCATGGACCGACCTATCAACGAAGCAATACACATAAAATTACATCGAGACAATATAAACACAGGAAGGGTTCGAACTCGGCAAAGTATGGAATTCCAGTTTATTAAGGCACCTCAACACACACACACATCACGAAAATCCAAAGAAAACACAGAGAAGAGGATGCAAGACAAGGAAACAAAACAGACTGACAACAGAGATACCAGGTTAAGCAACACGGTGAGAGGTTAGAGCCGGATGGGTGACCGCACAGTGTGACTCCACCTCCTACAGCACAATACACCAATAGGAAGAAGGCATCGATTTGACAAACTAATATAAATATCAGCGACATAGGCCGTTCACCACATCCACCCTGATGATGAACGCTGAGAACTGTGAAATATCGGTTTTTGTTTCGACATTAACATGGCTGATCGACCGAGAACATTTTTGTACTTATCTAGTTCCGGGTAACTTAAACATGTTTCTTGTGCCCTTCATGCAGTAATCCTATATCATGTAAGTGCACTGGGATATAACGCCGTGTAGTCCGTTGAAAGTCAACGGAAATTTCGGAAGAACATGTCGGTTGTTGTGCTTGCTACCTGCTTCCTGCTGGTATCTTTTTGGCTTCTTTTTCAACCCTGAAGATGGAGATGGTGTGTTTCCCCGAAACTTCGGCTGACTTTGAACTGACTACACGGTGTTATATCCAGAAGACCGAACTGTGCATAGCGGCCGCTCTGAGAATCTCAGAAACCCGTGTGATTTAATTAGCATTTGTTTTTTTTTAGTGCTAGTGGGGTGGGACTAAGTCCCTTGAACTGCGGCCACTTCTGGCCTATTGTACCAGCCCCAGATGATAGGTGAGGGTGGTTGTGGAGCAATTGGTGGAATGAGAACTGGCAGAGGAGACCGAAGTACTCGGAGAAAACCTGCCCCAGTGTCACTTTGTCCACCACAAATCCCACTTGTCCAGACCCGGGATCGAATCCGGGCCGCCGCGGTGGGAAGCCAGCGACTAACCGCTTGAGCTGTGGCACGGCCCAGCATCTGTTGTAAGAATTTTAAAATTTCTGTAGTAGAACATATCTGCGGTACAGTGCAGTTCCGGGGCTGATGTGTGAACCAGTTCTCTAACGGGACACACTCTCCTTCAGTCTGTAAATACGAGTAAATAAGCAGCAGTGCTTTTCAAGCAATGCAAACATGTTTATGATTTCTATAGAGCTTTTCCAGTAGGTGCCTGTGATAAATGGCAATGCGTTCTCTCTTGAGAGAAAAGCGAAACAAGTCATTCAGGAACTAACACTCAAATAATGGCTTTGACGAAATTGCAAAATGTTGTATCATTAGAATTCTTGTAACTGTGACAATTAATTGACGTTTCTCTTATCTAATGAACTGCAAGTAGTCCAGTTGACATTAGCAATTTGAAAGCACCAATTCTTATTAAATATTGTGACGCATATGGCCATTGCTAGGCAACGGCTCGGTAAATATATTCCCGAAGTTACGTTTTCAACAATAGGACATCCATTACTATGTAACGGACCAAAAGATACACATTCTTGACAAGAGAATACAGTGTTTTCAGCTGGGTTTGTGCCGAGGAATTATAAGAGGGCACAGTCAGGAAAATTACAGGAGTACAAAGAGTACAACGGAGTTCCCGTCTTTTATCCAGTCGGAAGATGGCAGTGTATCAGATAGTGATCTGTGAACTGTTGTAACCAGTTTTATGAAGGTGTAATAAATTCGATCATGAAATTCAAAACCCGCCTTATTAGTCACGCAAACCCCGGATACGTGACAGTATTTTAAATATGAGTTCCTACCTCGCAGGAAACACTCTGCATGACCATTCGAGTGACCAGCTGTTAAACGTTGCTTAAAAAGTACTCGCTGTTTACTCCAGGATCTTGCGAAACAAATACGTATATTTTTAGACCACATAAAGAGAATTTTAATGTTAAAGCAGGTGATGCATATACTTATCATTATCACAAGTGGAATTTCGTATAACTGCATATCAATTGACGTTTATAAACTACAAATACACAACTGAATAACTTAGTCAGGATTGCTGTTTTCTGGAATGTGCCGCCATGCACTTTGGTACATTATTGACGGTGTTTCCGATAAACTTACTGCCTTCAAATCTTTCTTCTCTCCTGAAAACGGAGGCAGTATGTTCCTCCGAAACATTATTACCTATCTACCGAACTACATATCGTCACAAGATCATACTATTAATACTGACGTCAGAGATAATATAAAAGTTCGCGAGTAATTTAATTATTGCGACGTCATAACAAAAAGCAGTTTAAATTTAATGCATTCAGTCTATTTTTTCATTTTTTCCTTCCGTTTTCTCTGTTCATTTGCTGCTAGGAGACCATATAGGGCACAGTGGGATTCGTTACTAGGCAACCATTTGCAATGTAATGCATAACGCGATGCATAGAAGCCCAAGCCTTTCACAGACTGTGAAGTGGCAACCAAAATTATAAGGAAATAGTTTCTGGCAGGCCGATAGTTCATTTGAAAGGTTTGCTTTTCGCAAACATTGCAGGAAGTTTAGCAAAGTTGCTGTTTCTTTATTATAATACCAAATATTTTTCCCTTGGCGCTACAGCCCCAGTGGGCCTACGCCTACCTCCATGAAACTCTCCGTTTCACTTCGGTTTACTAGATCTTAGACATTCGGTAGGACTCCTTGGGCGGGTGATCAGCTCGTCGCAAGGCCTCTACCTGTACACAAATACAGAAAAACGCACACCAAACATCCATGCCCTGAGTGAGATTCGAACCCACGATCCCGTCTTCCGAGCGAGTGAAAACAGTGCATGCCTTAGACCGCTCGGCTACCGTGACCGGCATAATATACTCTTTGATAATAAGGTTAATTTTTACAGCAAGTTGGGCATTTCCGTAGATTAAAGACTATTATAGTTGGGAGGCGTTCAGGTAATGTTTGGGTGTCTATATTACCCAGCCTGTGTTTATTAAGAAGCTGCAATTCTGCTACATATTAAGATTTAATTTTAGCTAGAGTAAACAAAAAGAAGGAAAGAAGCTCCCGTTAAGCTGCTGGAAGTTCTAACTTTCCATATTTGAATTAATAAAGAAAAACGATATAATGGAACCTCGGACCAATAATCGAGAAAAGTTCGTTAAGTCTCGTGACGTCATATTTAGCCACAAATTGTTTTACTCAGATCTGAATACTGTGTTGGATCTGAGGGTTTCGCAGCGGTGATTGTGAACAGTACTGTCTTCAGGGATATGACGCCGTGTAGTCCGGTATTTCATTTACATTTCGGAGGAAAGAATCACCTCCATCTTCAGGGTGGACAGCGACATAAGGTCATTCACTGCATCGACCCTGATGGTGGACACCGAAGAGATCTGTGAAACATTGACACGGTTGGTAGCACGAGAAAGGTTTAGCACAAATTAATTTTCTTACGTGTGGCCTGACAAGCGTCGGGTCGGAGCATCTCAGAATACATTTCTTGTGTTGTGCTGTTTCACGAAGCCTTCCCTAGCTGCTATATATATATTGTCGAGTGCCGCAATTCTTAAATTAATTTTTAATTGAAAAGAATTTCGACGAAATCTGCCGTGGTCTATCTCAGGTACTACCTTTTTCCCCCCCTACAAGCACCGAGGTAATCCACAAAGAATCTCGCGATGACTGTTGTCACTGGGGAGATCCGAACCGAGCACCGCCTTGGTATGTGTGGAGCGTTACCGCTGAGCAAACCTGCTGTGTCTCAGTTGTGTTCTATACACCTTGCTGCATTCCCCGGGAAGGCTGGATCTTGACAGATACAATGGGTTTGTAGACGCCAGCTGGCTCTTCGTTTCCACGCCGTGTTAATAAGAGCGCCAGGAATGAGAACCGTTTGCTGATCTCAGGATTCCTTGAAGGCCCCTCCCCACTTCAGGGAATAAACAACTGACGGTTCATTTGAGCGTGAGTTGGAGGCTAATATTGTACTGCAAATAAAGCGTACATTACTGGATTGTGGTTTGTTTTACTGGGCTGTCGCTATCTATGAGTATAAAGCGTAGGGATAGTAGAATGGCAAAAATTCCATCATTTAGCTGGAAGGATTGAGGAAAACCATGAGTAAAACTCAGAATAAATGGTGTTGCAAGTCGAATATCAAACCCAACCCCTGCCGAATTAAAGCCGAAGACATTGATAGACCTGCTCGAAGAATACACCGTATTAAACTTTCGTATTGTGGCATGACGCCTGAAAGCCGGAATAGCGAAACCAGAGTAGACGTTCAGTGCTAGGCAATGGCTCGGTAAATGGGTTCCCGCGAAAATGAACACGCACGCAACAATAGAACAACTACAGTCTGTATGCAACGGCGAAGTAAACACACCTCTATAACAGTAGAGGAATTGTTCGGAAACGGTGTTTTCTGTTAGTGCCGCCCCGAGGCTATATAAAAAGGATCTCAGGCCAGCTGAAGGAAAAGTAATTGAGGGAGTCTCTGGAAATGACAGTCGAATGAGTGAGAATAGAAGGCAAGAATGTAAATAGGCTGTGATAAGGAAGACTTCATGTGTGCTGTAGTTACAGTGAGACTGGTATAATTACTGTGTTGAAAACCGTTGCCAGGATACGACTAGTGAAGACTGAGGACCCTACTGTGTGTGTAACGGCGAACTGCTAAAGTGTGTGTAGATCAGCGATAGCGCCGTATTCCTTGTAGTTACGAGTTGAGTGTATAAGTGCAGTAAATCGAATCCAAACCCCTTCTTACAGTCACACCCTCCCCCAAATATGTAGCAGTATTATTAACTTCGCACGGTTTCGCCCGTGTTCTTTTCCAGTGTTATCGAATCATATTACGAGCCCGATGTTTGACGTAATCTCCCACGAGCAATACACACAAATATTCAACAATAAACTATCTCTTTATACAGTTTAATTCAGACATCGGCGTCGAGGTACGGTCAGTACTCGAAGAATAGACAAGATACACTGAAATAAATGACTGCTCTCTCATTCGTGACTTACTACGTAGCTTATGTTCATGCGGCGTGTTAGCGCGCGACAGTTTGTTGCTATGGTAACCTAAAACTTCTTAATGGCAACGATAAATCTCGCTTACGATTGTTTTTTTAATTTATGTAATAGGATGTATAGGATGGAGCAGAAGTTTGTGTACAGATTGTAGGTCTCTTTTAAAATGTGTGCATTAATGTTTGCTTACAGCTGTAAACTTGTGGTTCGTTTTCAGGCAGAAATTTTACAATTATGCTGTAACATACTATATCATCCTGTTTTAATTTATTTACTTTCATGAAATTTTGTTGTTGTTTTGCTGTTGTTATTAACGAACATTGTCGTGGACCGGAATGCAATATGTCTATTGTGCGGTGAACACTTTTGGAGCACCATTATGCAAGTGTAACTTTGTTTGCATAGCTAGTGTAATTAATTACACATATTTGTTGTTCACTGTACCGATGAAGTACGTTCTTTCATGTAACTGAATGCAAGTTGGGCCGGTTACTGTAGCGTTTAAACAGACCTTACTCCCTGCTGAGTTATCTGGATTAAGAAGCGGCGACTGTTCCGTTTGTGTACCTAGCTACAACAGTGGCCAATATTGTATTTTGCAGTAGATAAATTCAACCTCAATAATGATCTATGTATGAAGTCAGCTAACATGAACTGGGCTGTTTGTGGTCTCACACGCGGCATATACACCGTGTCAAAACCTAGAAATTCGAAATTAACACAGTGGTACATGTTTCGCATTCCGAAAGCCACGGGTTAAAATCTCGCCCAGGACATCGGTTATGATTGAGGCTTTTCGTGGTTTTCATCAGTCCCTACATATGAATTCAAGGATAGCATAGTTAACATAGTTAACATAGTTATCCTAACATAGTTAGGATAATATTCAAACGATCATTGAAATGGGGTATATGGATAGAGACTGGATTCAACAGGACACGGTAGTGTCTGGAGATGAGTCCTTGTAATTTCGGCCTCTCAGCCTTTAAATGCTAGTGTTCATGTGAGCAAAATATAAATGTTCGGGTCCTGCCTTCAGGTAAAAATAAAGCTATCCCTGTAACAGGCCTTGGAGGCCCATAGGGTTCTGAAAATTCGAGGCTTACCCATTTTCTAGGCAATCGGCTCACAGATGGCGGTGAGGCTGTCAGCCTTACGCGCCGACCGCCCTTATGCCTCAGGAAGAATCCTGGTACTCATTTCTGTTAGAGACTGAGTCGACCCCAGGGCCATAGTGCGGCTGGAAGGATTAGGTCAATTGAAAAATCCACTGAGCTCATCAGGAGTCGAACCTGCGCCCTTCCGACTTGTAGCGTAGTGCCTCAACTAACTACACTACCTACGTTCCCACCTCATGACTCGTAGTTCGCGGGTTCAAATACCCGGCTGAGGTCGTCCAATTTTTAAGGACGGAAAAATTCAGGGAACAAGTCCTCCGGGAGGGACTTTAAGCTGTGGGTCCCGTGTCGTAGCTTTACGGCACGTAAAAGAACCTCATATCTTCAAAGGAGGTCACTGAGCCAAATTACGGACGNCGTTTCCCGCCCAACAGCAGTCTCTAATACCTCCGGTAGATGGGGGAAGCATTATAGATACCTCTCAGCTAGTAGAGCCGGTCTCGCTGGCTGGGCGGGACTGATGGTAAGCACCAGTACCGGTAGGATATAGAGACTGGTAGAAATCATAGAGGGAAGCACAATGGACCAATACAGGCCTAAGTGCATGGGGAAACCCACCCTCTCCAATAACTAACTAACTACACTACCTCGTGCTCCGTTTAGTTTAACAGTTATCTAAATGTTGAAACAAACCCTGTGGAAAAAAATGCATAGTGTTAAAGGCCGATGAACTGTCTTTGCTCGCTCGAACGCTGGGGTCGTGGGCTCGAATCCCACTCAAGGCATGAATGTCTGTGTGTAGGTAGCGGCCTTACAACGGGCTGATCACTCGTCTAAGGTGTCCTACCGTCTGTGTAAAAAGATTACGAAATTGAGGAAGAGGCCAAGGCCCAAGAAAGGGCTGTAGAGTCATTGATGAATGAATTTTAATGTTACAGCGGTTGAAGCGTATAGTACAGCGTGTCTAAACATCTTTATTGTTACGTCATCATTATGTAGTGACGCGTGACTCGACAAGGAAGCTACCAGATTTCATTTTTAACGTAAGGTGACAAGCCAAATCACGGTACCGGTAATACCGCTGAACACGCAGGACATTATGAGTAAAATAAAGCACAATCCTTCGTAAAGTGGCTTGCTTACTCAAGGTATTTATGACGTAACAACGAAGATGTCCTGGACAGACAATAGTAAGAACTGGTTGTGAACAGTGAATTGCAGAAATCAGCCATTTGGGCTTGTGGAAGTGGCACTTATTCCCTTCTTAACCACACAAAGGCACGTTGTGCTAATGCAGATGTCCAGCTACTAATTCATGCTGAACGTAATAGACCGCAGCTGGCAGAAACCTTCCCACGTTACAGGAGCAATTGATTTTTTATAATTAAAATCGTGACTTGAATTATTGGACAGTGGATGCAAATGGCATAAAATATGTGTTTCTGCGGCTCTGAGAAACTGCCCTCGCATTCGAACTGTGTCAGACGAAACACGTGTTTCAGTGTCGATATTGCGTTTCTTTCCATCTACGAACACTCATTCTGTTGCTCAAGAAATTTCTTGCCTTTTGTGAAATCCCCAAGGTTCATTACCGTGTTAAAAAACTGTGTTCTTTTTGTACTGAAATCTTTCTCTTCCTAGTAATCAAAATATAAAAATAATGACATCATATCAGCCATGTAGGTAATATTTAGCCTACTTTACTTATGAAACACCGCCTCTGTGGTCCAGTGGTCAGAGTTCTTGGCTACAGATCCAGAGGTCCCGGTTTCGATTCCCGGCGCTACCAGATTTTCTGAGAATTAGTGTGTCTGGAACGGGGTCCACTCAGCCTCGTGAGGATAACTGAGGAGCTATTTCAAGTAAATAGCGGCTCCCGTGTAGAAAACCGAGATTAACGGCCGTGGGGATCCGTTGCACTGTTTACGTGACGCCCTCTATCCTCCAAAGTTGGCACTAAATTCGCCGACAAGCGGCGGTTGCTCGGTCGGTATAGTTCGCTTGCGGATTAAAACCACGGAGAGAACTGTACTTCTTAAAAAAAAAAAAACAGAAGCAGGCTTATGAGATCACCTTGCTGTCTCTCTGAGTATCTGCATGTGTGTGTCCATCTCGCTGTGAATCCCCGCTAATATTTAAGGTTTATGAGGCTTGTGAGGTCAAGTTGCTGTCTCTCTCTGTGCGCAGAGTGTTACAATTTCGACTTCGATCGTTCTGTGGGCGACAGTGCAGGTTTTGAAGCTGTATTTGATAATAGCAGTAATGTCAGTTGTTTTCTGTGTGTCCGCTGCGTAGCCCCTGGGAGATATGCATTAGTGAGGTGTGTGTAGTCATGACGTCTACAAGCAGTGGTGCGCATGACGGGTGATGTACCGGTACCGGTTCTCACGGTCTCTCCGCTTGCAGATTTCTTATATTTTTTCTTCTACCCTGAAGATGGAGGCGATACGTTCCTCCGAAACGTCGGTTAACACCACATACACACGGTACCAAATCCCAGAAGACTGCTTTCTTCATAGTCACCGCCGTGAAAGCCTCAAATCTTACAGAGCATATGGAAATGTTCAAGACGTTCTTTACACAGGACCTAACTGAGATATTCGTCCGCGAGACAAATATATATGCCGAACAGGAAAATTCAGTTGTATGACGAGAGAGTAGAAAACCTGTGAGTGAAGACGAGACACTTTTCATGTTCTTAACATAGTTCAGAACCCCACTCATAAGTTCGTATTATTTTGACAACTCCTGTATTTGGCTGTGTAGAGTTAGTGAATCGATTTGTAACAATATCTGAATTTATGCGCTTCAGTAACAGTGACAGCAAAGATACATATCCTCCTATCATCCTCCAAAACTTTCTTAAAAAAATGTATCCAGTGATGTCCTATCTGGACAGCAAATTTCAAAATTGTACATTCCTGGCCAGAATATAGCTGACAGCAAGGAAAGGGAGGCTTTCATTCAAACACTACTTTCTATTGAAGTAATCAAAGTCTTACGAACTTTGTGAATGCAGCTCGGGTTGTCTTTGCTCTTTCACTATTTATACTGGAAGAGACATGAGATTCCAGGCAACATTGATATCAGAGGAGAAAAGCAAAATAACAGATGTTGTGTTGTCTCTTTTGGAATCGTTGCTTGGTAAAGGCCACGCATTGTGGATGGGCAACTTGTGCAGAACAGCAGCAGTGGCTAAACTGGTCGTGTTGGGACTGTAACCGGAACAGGAAAGACATGCCTGAGGAAAGCGGAAAGAGAGCTGAGCATCTGGACCAATGTCTGCGCTGAAACGGAGCAATAAGATGGCGGCTAAATGAGCAGGGGTAAAACAAAACGAGACGAAGGAAAAGCGAAACCGTTTCAGATTTTGATCCGAAAAATAAGCTACTTCGCCCTTACGGTTCGGAAAGAGAAAGAAATGACAAAATGGTACATCAAAATACATCTGTATTCAGAAGATCGCTCAATGGTACAGTTCTCAACTCCATCTTTATCTGCAGAGAACACTTACAATGGGAAGCGAATTCATCACTTGAAGTGCAGAAAGAGTATGGTTCCGCCTCCATTTGTACAACACGGAGGTGCCAGGGAGACACACCACAGACAATGCAGCGCATTTCCCAGAAAGGCTTCCTCCAACTGAAAGCAAGTGAAGGCCAGCAGTGAGGTGTGTAGTGTGTAAGGGGAAGGAAATGCTGTTTTGGTGCGCTGATTGTGAGGGCTGCTTCCAGACGCACCACGCGAAGTTCAGTTTCCCTCTTTACTGCTTCCCTTTCATGTTGAGTGGATTCGTGTGGCTAAGGGCACAGTCCAGTGGAGGGCTTGTGTGAACACGGTAATGAACCTTCAGGCTGAATTGAGTGTCTGTGCGACTGTTAGCTTCTCAAGATAGTTAGTTGCTCATGAAGTATGATTAGAGAACGTAGTCTTTTGTAATATCGATGGGAAATTCCATTCAGTTGTTCGTCGTAATTTTTCATTCTTTGTCGCGAGTGGAGGAATTAGAATAACAGATTTTTAAGAAATCGCGATACTTTAAGGGATACACAGAGAGAATTTAACTATCTGAAGTATCTGTTTGAAGTCTGTAGTGTATCTGAATGATATATTAAAATTCAGTCCGTACCTAACAAGAAACATTACGTCTCCGCTACAAAGCCCAACCGGTTAATGCTGTTTAGGGAAACAGTCGCTGTTTATTGTGAGAACCATACGGAACACACAGACACACTGTGTGGGCAGAATGCAGAGTTTTAATATGTTATAATCAAGTGGTCCATATATTTAACAATGTATTTTAAAGGTTAAACCGTACAAATAAATTCCAGAAAAGAAATAAATTTGGAAGAGGAAGCCGAGATAGAATTTATCTTTGGAATAAATTGAGTCTCACCCACACCGTAACCAACATATCACTTCCTCCAAAATTTAATAACTCAGTGCTTAGGAGGGAGAATAGTTCTTGCAATATGTTGGTTAGTTCCAGCCACTGAATGGCACAAGCTCTGGTGTCTGAGGCTTTGATACAACGCCACCAGACCGCAGCACCCCTTACTTTATCGAAAGTCTGTTTTATTACGGCTCTAGCTCTGCAGTCATGGCCGCGATGTAAAGATCTATAGCCCCTACTGCGTGTGAAGTAGCTCGGATGGAAGAATGTAGTGCTGTTGTCAGACTTAGACCGTCGAACCTTGTAGTCGCAAGTTGCAGTTATTAGAATACTTACGGTATAGCGAACGGATGAGAGAACTCGTTGGAAAAGGAAAGTGTTTTTCAGTGTGCCTGCCGAACACGTTAGTGTCGGTCAATGCCATTTCGAGGCGTGTAGCACTGATCTCTGATACGAGGAATCATAAAATCGCTGTTGGACACTAAAAATATGTCCAGACAATAGAATGTCGCGTTTAGGTCTGTTTGTCTTGCATTGGGCAGTAGTTTTCTTCTGACTTCCCGTGCTACAGAGATTTACGCAAATGCCTCTTTGGATGTAGTTTGGGTAGGTAAGGTTTGGTTGTGTCAAGGGAGGTTAGGTTAGGGATTATGTGCACCGTTCGATATTTCTTTATTCTGAACTGGTGTAACACTCGTTGAAAATCAACGGGAAATCCTTTTATTGTGTCTTGTTACTATTCATGTAAGCTATCATGCTGTTTTCAACTCATACTGTTTCCTGCGCTCCTTTGCAGGCTTACATTTTATCGAATGATACGTCGAAATTAAAGCCGTTACGAATAAAACGCAAAGATAAAACCGTCCCGTCTATGTAGAATACCACACTTCACATATCCACATGAAAATATCATTATCCACAGAATAGACACGATACACCGAATCAAAAAGGCCGCTCGCTCTTTGGCGACATAGTAGATAACTTGTATTTATGTAACTTGCTAAAGCTCGAAAATTCGTTGCAATGGTAGGTGGAAATTTTACAATGACAGCGATATAACTTGCCCTTAAGAACTTATGTGCAAAGAAGAATTAGTCATGAAACGTCAACACAGCAGGGGTAGAGTATTAACAGCCTTCAGTCAATAACAGTTTTGGAATTAGCCACACATTTTTAATAAAGGAAATCAACGATTCCATCCATTATATATTTTTTTATTTTTCTTGCTGCTTCTTTTCGTAAGGGACTTCTTGATTAAACCTGAAGATGAAGGCAGTGCGCTTCTTCGAAACGTCGGTAAATCTCCATCACATACACGTTATCGCATCCTGGAAGACGGTGCTTTATGTTTGTTGTTCAAGTTCTTTCACATTGAATAGCAATAGAATCGCTGGCTATGTAGATTTTCTGAGTAGCAGACAGACGGATAGTTGCAAATTTCGCCTTCTGACTACCAAGCTCTGTCGTTGCACTACTTGCTAGAAACACCAGGACAACTTTGGGGTAAGTACAGCTGCACCGAAACCCCCACAATTTTTCTTCAAATATCCATGCATCTACAACAGTCATAATTTGAGAGCCTATGCTTTTCTCTGATAATCTATTTGTCACGCTTGGTGCCATCTTTTGACAGAAATGCTATACTGATTGATAAACATCGGGCCAGTCTCTTTGCCTCTAGCGGTTTAACGCCAAGAAACCCGAACCGAACAATTCGGATGTGGCTTTGTGAAATATTACATGTTTTTGTGGGTTTATTATGGAAGCATTTCAGCAACAAAACTGTGTAAGATAAATGTTCCTGTATTCCATTTATAATCTAACATATTTCCTGCGACTCCGAATGCTGTCCGTAGTGGAACAATATGCTGTGTTTTGTAGCGTGTAGATTATGGAGCACAGCCCTCCTCTGATATGGTTACAGAAAGGAAATATACAATTTCTGTTAACAGAGCGAGGAACATTGTGGTGCTTAAACGGTATTATAATGGAAGGTTTGAGTTGCCTTATGAAAGTTAGCTTTGCCCATTTTAATACCATATTTCTTCAACTCCCATAAAATCACTCGTTATGACTACGGTTCTCTTTGGGCGTAGCACATTTAGTTTGCAGGAGCTACCAGGGCTGGAAGGGGATGTTAGAAGTTAATTTATCACATTGTGTTATTATGAATGAGAAGTTAATTTACTGTTAAGTCTCCATTGTTGTAATATAGTTCAAGGCAAAAGGAAATTGTTCCATGTTCCCCACCCCATTTCTCCTTTTTGCTTCGTAACAGCCCTCAGAGTCTTCTCCCTCGCTTGCCACATTTTTATTATAATTTTATTCTCCCTTAAAACACAAAACGCTGTTCCCTTACATCCCTCCCCTTCCCCTAACATAACCTCTTCGTGTCATAATTGTTATTTCACCCCGTCTTTTAACATGTATCCCTATTCATTTCATGTCACTAATCAGGCAGACACCAGTTATTGACAAAATATGAAACCAGGCGTAAAATACGTTACCCAATGTTCTCTGTCTAAAACATCCCCGACGTTACGTCATGCATTGAGTAGGTAACCTTACGGAAGAAAAATCCCCTATGTTCAACGAGACCTCAGGTCTTTGTGATTTTGGTTTCCAACGTATGTTTAACATACAAGTTAGAAAATTTCTGATGATGACGTAACGATTTACGTCACTGCCTGATGATGACGCATCCTATAAGATGGTCTGGATATTTTTGGTGTGTGGTGAGACTGAGTCCACTTGGTACGTCGGCCACTGTTTGGCCTATTGTACCAGCCCCGGTTGATAGATGATGATGATGAAGAAGAATGTGGACCAGTCGGTGGAATAGAATTGGCAGAGAAAATCGAAGTGCTCTGATGAAATCTACCCCCGTGCCTCTTTGTCCACCAAAAGTCACACATGATCTGACCTATGCACGAACCCGGGCCGCCGCAGTGGGAAGCCGGCGACTAACCACCTGACCCATGGTACGACCCAAAGGTTCGGACGTCTTACAAAAGCCGGAATAGCTCAGTCACTATAGTGATTATGTTGTGGTATGAATGACCGCGGAATAGGAGTTCGGTTCATGGTAGCGACTGATATGATTCTCTTGTGCGCACTATCCAGACCGGTTCTGGGTTCAAACCTACCATTTTGTCAAACTGTACCAGTAGGAAACCGACCGGAGCGTGAAGCTAACCACTCTCCTCCGTTTGAGCTGATGTAAAGAGCGGACAGAATTGGCTCAATTTGCCTTCTATTGCCTCACTGCCGTGTTCACACTGAAGTTGAGTGCCTGGTGTGTTCACAGACATGGTTTCGACGACCGAGTCCTGTTTATGAGGTTGGTAGACATGTAGGATAATTCTATCTATGTCTTTACATCTACTGCATGGGACGAATGTGGTAAGACTTGTGAACATACGGAATAAGGCGGATTTCTTACATACAAGTACCTCTTGAAGAAACTGGCGAGGTTTTTAAAATTTATTTTTAAGCGAAGAGTTCTGCCTTCTGAGATGTGACACCGTGTAGTCTGTTAGAAGCTTACAGAACTCTCGGAAGTAAGGTGCTGTCTCCATCTTCATGGTTTCGTTACTTACTTTTCGACCATGAAAATGAAGGTAGTACTTTCCTCCCGAAACGTCGCTGTACTTACACCAGTCTACACGATGTAATATTCCAGAATACAGTACACTTAAAATTTAAAATGACGTCAAGAATTACGTTTTATGATAAGAAATTTCAAAATTTATTTTTTGAAAAGTTATGCCTTACCTGAATTTCTCTCTTGACTTGAGCTTCTCAGTTTGGTAGCTGTGAAAAGTGACATTCTCACATATAACGCTTTGTGGTTCCGTGGAAGTTCACCGACATTTCGGAGAAACGTCCTTCCATCTTCGGTGTCAAAAAGTATGCTAAGTAAGCAACCCGGCTGGATGGTTTATTATTCAACCCTGAGGATGGAGGCTCTAGATGTCTCGGAGACATTCGCGAACTTAGTCAGTTCACACGGCGTCACATCGCAGAAGGCATAACTCTGAAATGTTTGTGTTTAAACAGTCCGTTTTATCAGATGGACAGAGAAAATGTTTGCAGCCATATTTTATTTCGTAGCTTCCGAGAATATGCGAAATGCATGAAAACAGTGAATTTTCAGTCTTTCTTTTTTTTTTGCACTAGACACGTTGTTCTTCCCCCTCCTTATTTTACTAGATTCAATTTTTCTTTGTGTTCCCGTAGCAGTTTTAGTCGTACCCTACTGTGCCTTGTTCACCGGGGCACACAGGTCTGTCTGTGTTCGTGTGCGTTTCGCTTGCGCATCTTCTGTTCTGTGTGGCGTGTTCTTCCATATTGTGCGGGATAGTTACATTAAAGTTTCATCCTGCAATTTTCATCTTCATTTCTCCCGTCAACTCTCAAAGGTGAGCTTTCATTTTATCTCATTCTCTCGCTCTCTTAGCCATTCAAAAACACAGTGGTAAATATATGTACCATCTGCTTTAGCATTCAGAGACGCCCCATTTAAGGGGGGAGGGGCGCCAGTACCACATGGCATACCTCCAGTCCAGCGAGGGTAAATATTTGTACCCAGAGGGCAACCGATACACGTGTTAGGTGAACCCAAGAATAAAATACGTGTACTGTTGTGGACAGTTGTATCAACACTAACACCCTCAGTGCTCTAAAAGAAGAGACTTGTGCATTTCCTAATATTGTGTATCATTTCTTTAAATAACTATTTAATTTTTAATTATTTTATACATAAAATTATTTTAAACCATATCTATTGTAACACCCGTTGAAAATTCAACGGGAATTCTCGTTATTTCTTATATCGTACTACTAACTTCCCCTGCTTTCTCCTGTGTTCCTTTCCCGGCCTACTTGTTATCGAGCGATGCGCCGACAAACAAAAAACAAACTCCGTGGCCTGTAGTCTGCAAGCGAACTATACCAACCGAGCGACCGGCGCCTGTCGGCGAAGTTAGTGCCAACTTTTGCGGAGAGAGGGTGTCGCGTGGTCAGCGCAACGGATCCCCAAGGCCGCTAATCTCGGTTTTCTAGACCGAAGCCTCTATTTCCTTGAATTAGCTTCTCACGAGGCTGAGTGGACCCCGCTCCAGACCAACTACGCGATGTGTCGACACCGGCGTTTAAAGCCATCTCCAACAAATAACAAGCACAAATAATCGCAAAACTCCTTCTTTATAAAGCATATTTCATTTTACATAACCACGTAAAAATATTATAAATACTCACATTAGAGACACGATACACTGAAACAAAATATTTCTCTCTCGTTCGTGACCTACTACATTGTTTGCGTTCATGTAATTTGTTACCTCTATACAATTCGTTGCTATGGTAGTCCAAATTGTGTAATGGCAGGGCTGAATCTCATGGTAACAGACCTCCTGTACAGGAATATGCAGTTTTCTCGTCAGCTGATACATCAGGCTAAATTGCGTACATTTCAAATTTGCGCAAAATTTACTCATATGTTCGGATAACCGAGGGCATGGAAGTGGCTTTGTACCGAAATCTGTCTGCATTTTTTACGAAATGGGAAGAGACTGTAGGATATCGGTGGGAAAGACGGAAGGAAATAGACCACTGAGAAGACCAAGGCGTAGGAGGGTGGACAATATTAAAATGGATCTTACAGAGACAGGTGGGATGTTATGGATTAGATTGATCTGGCTCAGGATATAGACCAGTGGAGGGCTCTTGTGAACACGGTAATGAACCTTCGGGTTCCATAAAATACTGGGAGATTCTTGAAAGTTGCAAAATTGGCGGCTTCTCAAGAAGGGCTCAGCTCCATGAGTAAATAAGTAAGAAACTTAGTAAAGGAAGAGACTGTACTTCAAGTAGCAGAAAAGAAGAAAATTATACCTATCTGTTGGTAACAGGCCGATCACAGTGGCTGTTGGTAACGGGCCTATCACGGTGGCCGCACAGTCTAAGGCAGGAACTATCTTCGCCCGCTCGAACACAGGGGTCTTGGGTTCGAATCCCAATCAAGGCATGGTCGTCTGTGTGCGTTTATTCTGTGTTTATACCGTGCTGTGTGTAGGTAGCGGCCTTGCGACTGGCTGATCCCCGTCCATGGAGTCCTACCGTCTGTGTGCATTAGGAAACTGAAAAAGCTGCCAGTTTCAAACAGAGGGCCGTACATCTAACCGTTTATGAATGTTGGTAATGGGCTTCAGGGAGTAACATCCCTGAATACAGGAGTCTTCACAATTTTTGCCTTACGAACATTTTTATTTCTTTATTAAGTCGGTTTACAGAATCCCTACTGAGACTGTACCCTCCCTTCTAATAATATGAACCTAACTCTTTACCCTATCCCTTGAAACCCCTCGACTTCTCCATCTTTATATTGCGTACCGGAAATTGCCAAGAACTTGGAGGAGCAAACATTTTAATTACTTCCGAACACGAGAAGCATAAGGTGATATCCTTTAATGTCGGCCCCAGAACGGATTGTGGTTATATCCTTGAGAGAACAGCGTGTATGTAACCTATTGAAGACTTTCCTATCCAGAGTGAAGCAAAGTTTATTTGCATCTTTCCTGAACAAGCTACATTATACCGTTCACATTTATGGCTTCTGAACACAAATGTCTTTGAAGTTTGACTGCAGTTGAATACGCCTCAACATCACGAGGCAATCAGTCATGTGCGGGGTGAAGAAGTTCATCACGAGATCCTGTGACTTCACATTGTATCACTAAGCAAGTAATTAAACTGAGCAGAGGAGGGAAATCCCAGTATTTAAAGAACTTGGACATTCATTACTGTGGCTACAAGAGCCCGCTTCTTGTCCCTATCCTGAGCCAGATGAATACAGTACACGCCTTTAAATATTGTGGAGTTTAGAGCCGTTGCTGGGTAACGGCAGCGAAACAACGCTTGTTGCGGGGTCACGCGATCGGATTCCCGCGGAAACTGTTAGCATACGAGAGTGAACGGCGTTGTCTACGCGGATCGTGCCGAGGAGGTAGAAGGAAGAGAGTTTTGTACTGGAGGCTGTGAGAAAAAGAGACAGTTGGAAGGAAGCCGCCATTCAGAAAGGACTTGAGCGGGAAGGCTGAAGAATCTCCACTGTTAGAAGCCGTTACCGGGGAACGGCTGGTGAAGACACAGTAAGCTGGAAAAGACTTAAGCTGGTGCTGTTGTGATTTGTGAATGTGCATTCTTAGTAGAAATTATTATTATTATTATAATTACCAATATCTACGCTATGCTGTGTCTGTAATTGGCCTTGTGGCTGTTGACTCGGCACATAAATAATAAAGAATTTAATCGAACCATTATTGTATAAACTGTCTTATTTTGTATTTTATGTGCAAGTTTTGTTGCTTTTTCTACATACTCATGCCAACTTTGTAATTGGCCTGTGGGCTGTTAAGTTTGTATATAAATAGACAGGAATTGAATTATTATGTGTATATCTGAATCATTTCACGAAGCTGTTAGTACCCGATCTCCGTGGTGTCGAACGTCGTGGTGATTGATGAATGACGAAGTACTGATTTAGAAGGGATCTGGCAGGGAGCGGTCTCACCTAATGCATTTGTTTGGAAGGAATGATAAAATCCACGAAACACATCAGCTATAATAACAGGTCTTCCGGGCGAGACTCGACCCAAACACGTCTAGACTATGAGTCTGGACGCTACATTAACCTGCTCGGTTCTGTACTATCCCTGTAACAGGGCATAGAGGTCCATAGGGTTGTGAGACGTTGAGACTCCCACATTTTCTAGACAATCGGCTCGCAGATGGCGGTGAGGTTGTCAGCCTTACGCGCCGGTCGCCCTTTATCCCTCAGGAAGATTCCTGGTACTCATTTCTGTTAGAGGTTGAGTCGATCCCAGGGTCTTAGTGCGGCTGGAAGGTCTAAGTTAATTGAAAAAGGCAGTAACGTCAACGGGAATTGAACCTGCGACTCTCCGGCTTGTAGCATATTGCCTCAACCAACTACGCTGCTACGTGCCCCTTCGGATACATGGAATGCTTTTTTCTATTTTGGACCTTTTAATGTTTGTGTGTGTTGTTTTGTTTACATGACTGTACCTTAGTAGGAAGAAGTTGAGTTAGACCTTTGGGGACCTAAATTACTTCTCTGTGGAAGGCAGAAGAAACGAGTGCTGCTATCTCGCAAGAAACATTTTATTTTTTCCACTCTCTTTTTAACACAACACTCTCTTCGTATCCTCTCTCCACACCCTCTCCTTGCGAGGCGGCGGCAGCGTATGTACGCTCTGGATTCTGTTATTGAACTGGCTTTACGCTACAATAGCCTAGTCAGGAGACAGTGAAATTTGTTTACTTAGACGTAATTCCAAACAATGGCAATGCCATTTTCTTTAATTCTATGTTATCTGCCGTCTGAATTTCATTACCGTCCCTTGCAACGCACTCTGCGTCACTGTTTAAACATCTCTGCATTCAAAACAGAACTTCTAGAATTCTTATTAATCCCCTGGAAGACTAAACTCAGCGGTATTTTTATTTTACTGCCGTCTAATCTCATGGTTATTTGCGAGATAATTGGCTTTTCTTAACTCATCAAATCAGTCATGAGATGTACGTTGGTCTCCGAAGCTAACGAACTGAAATTCCTGTCATGAGTACCAACATAAAATTCACTTCATTTACTTCGCCGTTATTCATTTTTCTTAGCAGTTACACGGAGGTTAAGTTGGTCAGCCTCTTCATTGGAACGGGACACAAAATCTAGAAACAAAGATAGATAAAAATCGTTGGAAAATATTCTGAAAATCGAAAATCTTGGCAGGGCAGGAATTAATGCTCTCAACAGTAGAAGGACATCCATTTCTAGATAACGGGCCAATAAACACCTTCCCGCGGAGACAGATTCTTGGCAAACAGCCAATTGTTAAGTAACAGGCGAATAAACATACATTCTAGGACAACAGAAGGAAAGTGTTTTCCGTGGAGTCGTGCTGGGGAATTGTAAGCGACTCGAATAGCTAGCAGTTAACAGGAATACAGGAGAGCATAGAAGAGTACAACGGAGTACAGCAGAGGAAGAGATGGAGAATGGAGCGTGTCCTAGTGATTTGTGAAGTTGGTAGATCAGCGGTAGCGCTATAATTGGTTGTGATTACGAGAGATTGTACAAGAAGGTGTTAATAAATCCAATCATCCAATCCAGAATCCGTTATTATTAGTCACGGGACCACGAACACTTGAGATTATTATTATTATTATTATTATTATTATTATTATTATTATTATTATTATTATTATTATTATTATTATTATTATTATTATTATTATTATTATTATTATTATTATTATTATTATTATTATTATTATTATTATTATTATTATTATTATTATTATTATTATTATTATTATTATTATTATTATTATTATTATTATTATTATTATTATTATTATTATTATTATTATTATTATTATTATTATTATTATTATTATTATTATTATTATTATTATTATTATTATTATTATTATTATTATTATTATTATTATTATTATTATTATTATTATTATTATTATTATTATTATTATTATTATTATTATTATTATTATTATTATTATTATTATTATTATTATTATTATTATTATTATTATTATTATTATTATTATTATTATTATTATTATTATTATTATTATTATTATTATTATTATTATTATTATTATTATTATTATTATTATTATTATTATTATTATTATTATTATTATTATTATTATTATTATTATTATTATTATTATTATTATTATTATTATTATTATTATTATTATTGCGTTGAATGTATTGAGACCATTGTCAGACTGTTCGCGAAAAGAGACACGTCGGGGCGCAAGAATGTGGATGGAGCGCGGAGTGTCCTGCAAGGAGAGCTGAGGATTTCAACACTCTTATAGACTTACTGGGTCGATTTTACTTTTTCGTTTCCTCGCGTTTCATTCCATTCTGTTTTCAATCTTCTTTTACGTCTCTTCTTCATCGTAGAGATTTTTTTCTCTCTTTTATATTTGTGACCTTCGTTCGTTCTGTGTTCAGAGCTTCCAGTTCTTAAAGTGGAATGCACTTGGCCGCTCCAGAATTTGATCAATCTGACGGAGTCTCTTTCTGGACTCTTGTGTCCGTGTGTTTGCGTGGTTTCATGCTAGTCCAGCAATACTCTTGGGGGATGTCCGCGTTACGTATTTCTCACCCTCGGGGGTGATTGACTATTGATTCGGCTTCTGCGACTTCTGTATCAGCATCTTGCAGTGAGAAGTGTGAAACTGGGAACAAGAATTCTACGAAGGATTTTTTTTATCCCCATAAAAATGTGATATAGCGAAGAAATGAGAGCTTTGAAGGGTTACCATAGCAACGAATTCTCGGGCGTTAGCACGTTGTTTGAACCCAAGTTTTGCAGCAGGTCACGAATGATAGAGTATATTTTTCAGTGTATCGTGTCTATTCAGTGAGTACTGAAAATAATTTGATGCGGATACGTGAAATGTATCATGTTGTACTAAGGAGTTGGTTTATGAATGACTGTTTGTGCGTGCTATTTGTGGGACATGGTGTTTGCCTCGATGTACCGTACAGTAACACACAGGACTGGAAATTAATGTGGGGAAAAGCAAGGATAGATAATAATACGAAGACTTATGCAACAATTGGTGAGACTCACCGCTCAATTCTGAAGAAGGTTAACACTGCTCTTTTTTAAATTTCATAGAATTTACAAGATTTGAGTTTCTCACTGCAGTGAATATGAATTTTACTCTATTGTGAGATGTGGCGCTTTGTAGTCTGATAGAAATATATGAGCTTAACGTTACCCTGTTCTGAAGACAGAGGCAGTAGCTTCCTCTGAAACGTCGATACTTTCTTACTGTAATATTAGTCCATCCACTTCAGGACAAAATTCTCACTGTTTTAATAAGCAATTCGTTATGTTTGCATAAACACTGAAACACTAAGACCGTTATTTTCACGTATAAATTCTCCGACAACCGGCGGTCGCTCGCTCTGTCGGTATAGTTCGCTTGCGGACTACAGGCCACGGAGTTTTTTTATTTGCTACGATCGTTTCACGTTCGAAAAAAAAATAAAATTACTGATTGAGCCGGGTAACACAGCCGTGGTTATGAAGAGTCCTGTCTCCTGAGATATAACGCCATGAGGTCCGTTGGAAGGCGGCCGACGTTTCGGAGGTACACATCTATATCTTCAGAGTCGAATAAGCCAAGCAGGAAACTAGCATGATCCAGGTAAGAAGAAGGTGAAGATATCCCTGTAACAGGCCGTGAAGGCCCATATAGTTGTGAGACGTCGAGGCTCCCACATTATCTAGACAGTTGGCTCATAGATGGCGGTGAGGTTGTCAGCCTTACGCGCCGCCGCCCTTTACCCCCAGGTAAGATTCCTGGTACTCATTTCTGTTAGAGGCTGAGATACAGTGCGGCTGGAAGGATTAGGTCAATTGAAAAAAATCCAGTGACCTCTTTGAGAATCGAACCCGCGACCTTCCGGCTCAGCATAGTGCCTCAACCAACTACACTACCGCGTACACCCGCATGAGCCAGGTAGCTAGCAGATATCTCCGAAACTTCCGTTGACTTTTAACGAACTATGCGACATATCCCGTGAGATAGGACTGTATGTGGGGGAGCCCTATCTCATGACTAGGGACCGGATTTTCATGCCCTAATAATCCCTTAAATATGTATGCATTTATGCATGAAAAACTTCCGAAATATGCACTAAAATATACACATAAAAATTTATACCAAATATTAAAATTAATTTTACATTATTTTAAGACCAACAAATCAATATTTAAGTTCGTTTTATGTAATCATTGAATGATTCAGTTGCAATAAAGAGCTGTACTTAAATACAAATCATGCAACAAAGCCAACATATTTCATTACAAATTTCAAAAACCAATGGCACTAACATTTAGCTCTCCGAACTTTCAACTTCTCTTCTGTTGCAGTTCACAGTTACTAAATGTTTTAGGTTTCCCATAGTTAGTCGCCTCCTACTGTCTCGTAAGATGTCCTTATAGAGGGAAAAACTTCTTTCCACCTCACAGGAACTTAGGGGCGCATATACAAAAGCCGCTATTTGCTTCACTGTTAGTGATATTTTACTTGGCAGTTCAGTACGTTTACCGGCTAAAATTTCAATTTCACAAATTTGTTCATATCCTGGATTTTTTGAAAGAATGCTGTGTACTTTTTCCTTTACTACTTCACCAAATCTTCCAGGAACCGAATTCAATTTGGAAACAGTGGTTTTGAACACACTTAACGACAGATACAAAGTAGTATTGCTATTGCTTGCCTCCAGTGAGGAAATGGCGGACGGAAGATGAGAGAAGTGAGCAGATAAATAGGAAAGATCAGTTTCTAGTTCTGCGTTTTTTAGTAAACCTTCTGTTTGTGAGGCGAGGGAGCTGTTTGAACGTAAAGGAGATGGAGGAAGGAAGAGGGAGAAGGAGAAGGCAGGAAGAAAGGGAAAAGGGAATTGTGCTATGATGGACGAGAGTTGAGAAAATCTACGAAGGATTGTTATCTCTCATCAACTTCGAAGGGTAATTAAAATAACCACCGGAGAAACAAAAATAGCTTCTGAAATTACGGCGTAGAATTCTCCTGTACGGAATTGCTACTAATATTACAAGAAATACTGGGAAGAACTAGTTGCCTACTTTCCTTCGATACAACACGGATCGCATATAAAATGACGTGTCCAACAATGTTTCTATTTTTGCTTTTGTATCCGTTGCCTTGGCAACGTTTTTAACGATCCATTGCCTAGCAACACACGTACAGACACGCAGATTGAAGTGAGGGACTTATGAGGTATGCCAAGGATTGGTTTGAGCATTCCAAAGTTGATGGAATTCACAGATACACAGACAGCATGGTGATCACATAAGCCTGCTATTTTTTTTATTTTTCCAAAATTAGGAAAATAGGTTAATAAAATTGATCTTAGGGAAAGAGCTGTAGATTGGATTAATCTGTCTGACTATAGGATCTAGTGAGAGCGCTTCTTAACCTTGTAACGAACATTTGCGATGTTGATGTGTCTCTGAGTAGCTGAGTGACTATTAGTTTCTCGAAAGGTCTCTCCGCCGTGGAGTTACTCTGCATTAGTGTCTGCTGAGGGCCTGACCTTCAGTGCAACGTCTCCACTCCAAGTGAACTCCTGTAGCATTTACGGAGCTGTCTAAGCGGGAAGACAAATCGATTGTGGACTCGAGCCCAAGATCATGGGCTAAGACGTTCAGCAGAGTTAGCAATAGCGGTTCCACCTTCCACTCCTCTGTCTCCACGTTTCTGGCTTTACCAGTCTCTTCATTCACCTTCATCTTATCGTCTTTCCCTTTGTATGTCGGTTCCTTCGCTATTCATTTATATATATTGTCACGTGTATGAGTGACTCTAGACGGGGTTTGTAATCGGATTTATTGGACTCTGTAAAACAGCGCGTAGCTACACGTTACAGTTCACCGTTACACATTCAAACTAGTGCCCACAGTTACGTCTTCACTAGCCGTTGCTTGATAGCGGCGTCCAGCTATGGACGTTCCCACTCTTCTGGGTTCCCGAATTGTCGCCGACCTCAGTTACCAGTTTCTGACGACAACTGAGTCACAGCAGTTAGCTTGACTGTCAAGTTATCCTGCTTATAACATCTCGACACGAACCGCGTAGAAAACACTGTTCCTTTGTTGCTCTTTACAAGTCGCTACTTAGTAATGGTGCAGTTGCTTATTTCTCGGTCGTTGCCTAGCAACGGCCTACATGCCGCAATATTTTTATTCTAATGTTGTATTTTTATTCTATCCAAACTTTTTTCTCTTCTTCCCTTTCCTTTCTTTTCTTTACATTTTCTTCTCTTTTTGTTTCTGTCATACTCTTGTTTATGTTTTTCTTTTTATGTCTTTGTACTTCGTGCTTTACCTTTTCTTCCTTTTCAGACTTTCCTTATGTCCTCTTGTCTTTGTTTCTTCCTTTTTTCATTTTTTTCTCTGTTCTCTCTGTCCCCCTCGCCTGCCGATGGAGCTACCCTCCGCATCTGGGGATGATGCGCGGAAATTAAACGAACTGACCGGTAAGTTACAAAGCGAAGTCAAATTGAAGCAAAAACTGTCAACTAAATAAATCATCTGTCCTCTCCTCCGCGTCCTCCTTTTGTCGTCTTCCTCTTTTAAACCTACATCGGAATAGACCAGCCTTAGTTTCTTTATGTCTCTGATTGTGACTTGAGGGTTTCATGAAAAGAAGTTCGGGCACCGTTGATCTGAAGGATGTCAGTTTCAGAACAGAACGTCCCTCATTATGTTGTGTCTGAAACATCTGTGACGTTACGTCATCGTAAGATAGTGACGTTACCCGTAGAGAGTTACCAGAAGACAGTTCATCGCACTGCGGAACTCGTTGAAAACACACGTTGCATGTTTAGTTTCGACNCCCCCCCCCCCCCCCCGATATGGCTTAGTCAAAGAGAGCTCTGTCCCTGAAATCCGTTAGTGGTAACCGAACCCATGCGATATTTGCTTTACAGACATGTTCGAGTCCCGGTAAGGGCAGATTTTTTTTCTCTCCACGTCATCCAGACCGGCAGTGGGGCCCATCCAGCCTCTTATCCAGTGCGTACTGGCGGCTCTTTCCTCAGGAGTAAAGCGGCCGGAGCGTGAAGGTGACCGCTTACCTCCAACTGTTGTCGAGCTCAAGAATACGTGGATCCACGCATCTAGTCCCGCATACGCCTTTATGGCGTAGTGCTTAATTAGTTAAGTACAGAGACAACTTTACCTTTACTTCACACGCACTGTGTGCGCACCTTTATTGTAAGCTTGAGCAAAATTATGACTGAGGGTGTTTGAGCGTAGGCTGCTGCCGTGAATATTTGGACCTAAAGCAGAGAGGGGGAGAGACGGAGAACACTGCATAATACGGAGCAGCATAATTTATACTCGTCACCAGATGTTATTACTTTTTTTATTGCTAGTGGGGTGGGACCCGACCATGTTATTACTTACTTACTTACTTACTTACTTACTTAGACCGCGCTATAGCTCAAGCGGTCAGTCGCTGGCTTCCCATCGCGGAGGCGTGGTTTCGATCCCGGGCCTGGTAAAGTGGGATTTGTGGTGGACAAAGTGGCGCTAGGGCAGGTTTTCTCCGAGTACTTCGGTTTCCCCTGCCAATCTTCATTCCACCAATTGCTCCACAATCACCCTCACCTATCATCTGGGGCTGGTACAGTAGGCCAGAAGTGTCCGCAGTACAAGGGACTTAGTCCCACCCCACTAGCAATAAAGAAATACTTACTTACTTACTTATGGAGCTGAGTTCTTCTGCAGGAGAAGCCATCGGGTTCCTTAAAATGCTGGGAAATTCTTGAGTAACTGCAGAATTGGCGGCTCCTCAAGAAGGGCTCAGCTCCATGAGTAAGTAAGTAAGTTTACAGGCCCCAAGTGTGCCGGACATGTGAGTAAGTTACGTGTAGGCCTATGTAATAAGAAATTAGGTGCGGGGATAACGCGGGGCTGGCATGCAGCAGAACTGACAGTGACAAATGCAAGGAGAGTGTATTGGATCGCATGTCGGAATATCCCATAAATTTAAAACACACGTCATGCATCAGTGGGATGGCTGTTGCATACTGCGTACACCGTAATGTGGGCATTTCGAAATGTCCTTCCAGACAGAGGTACAGCCCTAGAGAGAGAAGTGGGGCAGAGGTCTCTAGTGCAGTTGCGTGTTCAAGCAATTTCATGTGAATCATGAGATGACGTATTTCTCGTCGCCCTGCAGGGTTGCACGTAATTAAGCAGCCTGACATATGCCATACAGAGATCGAAAATTGATCATCCTGTAAGTTATTTTATTTGCATTGCATGCAGGCCTGGTACCTTTATAACGTCCGTGAAAATATTCTGCACGTGAAATACAATTATTGTCTTTATATAAAACTGTACTCGTTAACAGTGGCCGTGCTGTCTAAGGTCGCACACCGTCGTGCGTCAAGACACGATGCCTGCGACATGACGCAAAGAAAGAGCACAGTTGAAACAAATGAGGTTATGAAAACAGCCGCACACCAGTCTGAGTCATGATGCTGACGTCGGCTTCATGCTGATGAAGCAAGACTGCGTGTTTTATCTCATGTCTTGATGCTTGTCTTGACGCAGTTGGTGTGCGGCCGCCATAAGGCACGAACAGACTTCTCCCTCTCGAGCATTGGCGTCGTGGGTTCGAATCCCACTCGAGGCATTGATGTGTCTGTGCGTTTATTCCGTGTTTATGTTCTCTGTGTAGGTAGCGGCCTTGCGGCGGGCTTATCCCCCCTCTAAGGAATTCTGCCGGCTGTGTAATAAAGATTACGAATGTGAAAGGATGCCAGGGTCCAACAAAGGTCTTGTAGAGCCATTGAGGAATGAATAAAATTAGATGTTAGGGTGACTGATGAATTGGAAAACACTTGGAAGGGAAGTGACATTGAGGGACTGAATAAAAGCATGAAAACCTCAGGACAGCAGGTGTCCCTGCAGAGATTTGGAGTGTAACCCGGAATAAAAAGTCTAGTTAGTTGCTGCTACACCATCCTGAGCCAGATGAATCTGCTCAACATTTTCATCACATTTAGCCTAAGTTACTTATTTTGAAAAAAAAAAAGTGGCTAATGAGATCACTTTGCTGTCTGTGTGTCTATATATACTTTTTCCCTTGGCACTACAGCCCCAGTGGGCCTAGGCCTACCTCCATGAACTTATCCGTTCACTTCGGTTTTTCTCGATCTTACACATTCTGTAGGACTCTTTAGGCGGGTGATCAGCTCGTCGCAAGGCCTCTACCTGTAGAGAAACACAGAAAAACGCACACATACAAACTTAAACATCCATGCCCTGAGTGGGATTCGAACCCACGATCCCGGCTTCCGAGCGAGCGAAGACAGTACATGCCTTAAACCGCTCGGCTACGGTGACCGGCGTGTGTCTATATTACAAATAATAATTTCTGGGAAGAACTAATTGTTACTTTCGTCTGATATGACACGGCCCAAAAAGAAACAAAATAAATTATGAAGGGGGACAGACACACAGACAGTGTTCCTGTTTGGTCCGTGTCATATCAGAGGAAAGTAGCGATTAGATCTTCCCAGAAGTTATTATTTGTAATATAATTTGTTTTTGTTATGATCTCATATATTTGAGTCCCCTAAATGGTCTCTTCTATTTAGGTTCCAAAATTAAAATTCTGCATGCATTTCTCTGTGCTCATAATTGAATTGTCTGAATCACTGCTCGGTGAGAAGGCTTTCACGTGAAATCAGTCAATTTTTGTTTTTTCACCCCCTTTGATTCATTCCCCTACTCTGTCTCTTCTGCTGTAGGTTTCATATATTTACAGTCCCTGTCATCACTTGTCGGTGTGTATAAGCTCTTCTGATGTGGAATGATTAATCCCTGATGGACTTTAAATGGAATGTGAGGAACAGCTAATGATTAGGCAGACAGTGTAGAACCTGAGTACTCGGGACTCGTACGACCCAATGCAATGCGCCCTCTCAATTTAATTAAAGTCTGAAGGGTAGATGGCGGATGGGGTAGAGTTGCTTAATCTGAAAGGAGAGACGGGCTAGATGCAAGGTAAAATGAAATTAAAGCTGTTTTCCTTCTCAGCTAAAGATCTATGATTGATTGAGCGTTTGATTAGAGACACAAGTGTTCTTCCTTTTTTCTTTTGCTTTAGAAAATTATGTGTTTCATCTTCAGAGTGCCATGAGCTAGTGAATCTGTCAAGTACGGACGTTAATTGATGGGGATAGTTACTTTGGACTGACGCTACTGTAACGCCCATTGAGAATTCAACGCTAAGTCCATCATTTATTATATAAGGTTTCCCACTATTAATTTCCCCAGCTTTCTCCTGTATTCCTTTCCAATCCTAAATATTATCGAATGATACATCGACGCCGGTACTTAATTCATTATCTCGCGAATAACACTCACAAATGATCAACCGTAAACCATTTTATTTACATAGTATGTTACATTTAATATATCCACATCAAAATATTACAAGTACTCACGAAATACACACGATACACATAAAAGAATTCCGCTCTCTTCTTTGTATTACGATGTCCACATTTTTCGGAGCAATCTATGTAGAATATGTAAGTGTATGTTTGGTAGTTTATAGCCTTATGCTGGTCGTACAATATTGGCAAAGGCAAACGGTAAAGTTGCCGGCCACGGTAGCCGAGCGGTCTAAGGCATGTACTGTCTTCGCTTGCTTGGAAACCGGGATCGTGGGTTCGAATCCCACTCAGGCATGGATGTTTAGTTTGTGTATTTGCGTTTTTCTGTGTTTGTGTACGAGCTGATCGCCCGCCCAAGGAGTCCTACCGAATGTGTAAGATCTAGAAAAACCGAAGTGAGCGGAGAAGTTCATGGAGGTAGTCCTAGGCCCACTGGGGCTGTAGTGCCAAGGGAAAAAAAGGTAAAGTTAACCCTGTGTTTAATTAATTAAGCACTCTTAAATGAAGGCGCATGAAGGGAGTGAAGTTATAGCTCCACAATTCTTTACCTCGGCAATAGATGGAGGTGAATGATAGCTTTAGGCTCCAGCCATTTTATATCGGTGCCTATTGGATAGGAAGCTGGGTGCATCCCAGAGTGATTCTGGACGCTTTAGAGAAGAGAAAATCTTGCCCTTGCCGAGAATCGAACCCCTGCCGTCCAGCCCGTCTCTGTACCAACTAAGCTATCCCGACTCCTAATCGTAAAGTAACGGAGGTAAAGATAATGTTATCCTGTGGTTAATTAGGTTACCGACGGGAAGACGGGGGCACGCGGTAGCGTAGTTGGTTGAGGCACTATGCTGCAAGCCGGAAGGTCGCGGGATCGAATCCCGTTGAGGTGGATTTTCTTCAAATGACCTAATCCTTCCAGTCGCACTATGGCCCTGTTGTGGACTCAGCCTCTAACAGAAATGAGTACCAGGAATCTTCCTGCTACCGTTACCGAGAATCGAATAAAAAATTCCTAGGTCGTGAGACCCATCGCTATATCGACTAATGTGCCCTGGCTCCGACAGTGGTAAAGTGAGGGACATGTCTGTATCACTTCACGTCTGCTATTTTGCGGTGACGTTTAGGCCGCTTATCCACGAAGCGATTGGTGCATGGTTGCTGTGGAACGGCTTACTCTCTCTTGTCCTGCACAAATTGATCCCCAGCTCTAAATTTCAAACTCGGTAGGGTTGCAAAGAACATTTTAATTACTACCCCTCAGTTTCATTCTATTTCAAAATAAATAAAAAATGGGAGACAGTTCTACCATTAGCTGGAACAAGCGACATGTGTTTGTCAAAGCTTTTAAACTCGCACCGGTGAGAAAAGATTTTTCTTTTTCGGTTTAAAAAAGAGTTGGCCTCAGCCTTTACGGATGGCTTTGCTGAAAAGATCAAATAGGTGGACCTGTCTGCAGCAACTTGCCGATAATTTTGAATTATACAGGATGATTCATTTGGAGCAGGGCCAATACTAATAATTATAAACTAAGCAATTATTGCCTCATAAAACGAAAATCGTGAACTGAGAAGTTCATGGAAGTAGGCCTAGGCCCACTGCGGCTGTAGTGCCAAGAAAAAAAAAACGGAAATCGGCAACCCCCAGGGGCACGCATTTGAAAAGAAAAAACTCGTACTTTTGACTACCTAGAAACAAAAATTGCACAAAGAAATTGCCGCTTTCCCTCCTGCTGTGCTGCCTACAACATTTGCGACGTATCATATTGGCTTTCCCTCCAGGTTGAGGTAAACAAATTTTAGCAACATTCTGTATATGAAGTATGTTTCCCATTTTTTATGAAAACTTGAATAGAAGGATATTTTCCTCTTTGACGGACATTTCCGTCACGCTGAACAATTTGACGGGAACAGATGAATTATAAGTCTAACCAAACTGTGAATAGACTCGTCCATATTCCTGATTGTACGTCTGACGTAATTCACTGCTCTTGGTGATTTTCATTTCTGGATATACAAACTCCGTGGCCTGTAGTCCGCAAGCGAAATATACCGAGCGACCGCCGCTTGTCGGTGAAGTTCGTGCCAACTTTAGCGGGTAGAAGGTGTCATGAGGTTAGCACAACGGATCCCCACGGCCGTTAATCTCGGTTTGTAGACCGGAGCCGCTGTTTCCTTGAAATAGCTCCTCAATTATCCTCATGAGGTTGAGTGGTCCCCGTTCCACACCCACTATTTCTTAGAAAATCTGTTACCGCCGGGAATCGAACCCGGACCTCTGGATCTGTAGCCAGGAACTCTGACCACTAGACCACAGAGGCGGTCCGTTTCTGGATATAATGAATTATAAAGCCGATTGCGAAAAAATCTTTTTAAAATATTCATAACAGAAAATGCAATTTTCCTTGTGCTTAATTAATTAAGCACCGCACCATAAAGACTTAGTGGGGGGTGACGGTACGTATCCTCGAGTTCTTAAACTCTGCACTGGATGGGGGTTGGTGGTCATCTTTATGCTCCGGCCGCCTTACCCCAGTGGATATAATCCCCGGTGTCAGTTGGATAGGGGGTTGTGCTGAGAAGAGATAAATCTCTTATCCCTCCCGGAAATCGAAGTTCTATCCCTCGGATGGCGAACCTGTAGCTCTCCTGGCTGTGCTAAAATGTCGTACAAGTCTTGAATTGGGCACCGAGGTAGCTCAGTCGATATAGGTGCCAGGATACCGGTACCCAATGGAGTGCTTGTTGGTTGGCTTACGCTTGGAAACATTACCAGCCTCCGAAACGTCAATACCGGGCTGCACGACGTAACATCACACAAAACTCTACACTTCATGTTCTCCCTGTAAGAATGTCAAATCGTACAAGTTTAAACGTCGAATGGTGATTCACGAACTTGTGTTTAGGGTTCGAATTTCTGACGGGGCACCAGCTGCCCTGGCGTAGGTGGTTCTAAATCCTCACTTCCTCTAGGCAAATACTGTGCTAGTACATCGAATAGGCCACGACCACTTCCAAAATACTTTTTAATTTATCTGTCATCCTCCCATGAGACATACAGTCAGGCTACTAAGAGAGTCGTACGCAATAAAATAGCACAATAACGCACATAAGTGATAAGACTGGGATGGGCAGAGCATGTAGTACTAATGGGGTGAAGAGAAATGCATGTAGGATTTTTGTGGGAAAGCTAGAAGGAAAGAGACCACTAGGAAGACCAAGACGTAGGTAAAGGTTAGGTAAAGTTGTCCCTGTGCTTAACTGATTAATTACTGTGCCATGAAGGCGTAAGGGGGGTGGATGTATTGAGCGCAGTCGGTATAGCTACTGGCTACGGGCTGGACGACGGAGGGATCGGAGTTCGAACCCAGATGGGGGCAAGAACTTTCACTTCTGCATGTCAAGATCGGCTCTATGGTGCACCCAACCTCCTATCCAGTGGGTACCGGTGGTAAAGCGGCCGGGGTTTGAAACTAACCACTCACCTCCAATTATTGCCGAGGTTCAGAAGACGTGGGTGTGTATATTATTAAGATGGATCTTAGAGAGGTAGAATGGGGTGGTATGGATTGGATTATTCTGGCTCAGGATAGGGACCAGTTGAAGGCTCTTGTGAACACGGTAATGAACTTTCGGGTTCCATAAAATGCTGGGAAGTTCTTGAGTAGTTGCACAGTCGACGGCTTCAAACTGGCGGGAATAGGCATACGGTTCAATGTACTGGGATTGTCTTTTTTTCCCCCTTGGCACTACAGCCCCAGTGGGCCTAGGCCTACCTCCATGAACTTCTACGTTCACTTCGGTTTTTCTAGATCTTACACATTCGGTAGGACTCCTTGGGCGGGTGATCAGCTCCTCTCAAGGCCTCTACCTGTACACAAACACAGAGAAAAGGCACACACACACACACACATACACACACACATACAAAATGAACTTCCCTGCCCTGAGTGAGATTCGAACCCACAATCCCGGTTTCCAAGCGAGCGAAGACAGTACATGCCTTAGACTGCTCGGCTACTGTGACCGGCAAGATTGTCTTTAGAACATGGGAAATGACAAATTTTCTTTGTATTATACATATCTTTAAGATATTTTACAAGGTGCTTTGTTACAAAACCTTCTAGTGGCGTCTTCTCTTATCTTATTAAGTCACGATGTTATTGCTCTAGACCTAGGATTTCAACTTGAATTCTTGTACGTTCGCTTCTCACGGGCTTGCTATAAATGGCTGTAATTTAAAACTGCTGTCTCCTCGGAGGCGGATGTCCTCCCCCCCCCCTCCCCCTCGCACGGATCCAGATACCGCCATTAACAGGCAGACCTGGTGACAGGATTTGCGAACGCTTTCACTTTCATTCTGTACTCACGGCCTGATCAACTAACTAACAAGCGTTTCTGTTTTCCTTTTGTAATCCTCTGTGATTTAGGAGTTCAGTTTTCCTACCACGTGCCATCTTTGTGACAAAACCAGCAATGCAAAAATCATTGCGAATTTCAGGCATTTCAGATAAAGGTCTTTGAGGACAGTCAGACAGCGCTACTGTATTTCAGTAAAACATTCATCCGTCAGTGTCTGTGATTGGCTGCGTTACGGGTTATTTTATGACGAAACATTTATGTAGACAGGCGGGGTTAAATTCCCGACAGCGGTAAAACTTTTTCTCTTCTCAACACCGTCCAGACCGACTCTGGGGTCCACCCCGTCTCCTGTGCAATCAGTACCAAGGTCTCTTTCCCCTGGAGTAAAGGGGCCGGGGCGTGAAGCTGACCACTAGATTTATCTAGTGCCAAGGTAAAAAGTAGTGGAGATATACCTTCACTCCCCATACGCCTTCATGACATAGTGTTTAGTTAATTAAGCACAGGGACAACTTTACCTTTTACACAGCTTCGAATGTTGTAATGGTTGAAGAATGATGAATTGGAAAGGATTTCGAAGGAAGCGGTCGTGGCCAATCTTAGGCACGTTCTCAGTCAGGATAACAGGTGTCTTGGCCTAGATATGAACCTAGAACTTTCAGAATACAAATGTAGTGCTCTCTCGTTCCGCTAATGTTCCCGATGTGTTTGGATTTTTTGTGTTTGCACCCTGAAGGCCAGGGGCACGCGGTAGCATAGTTGGTCGAGGCATTATGTTACAAGCCGGAAGGTCGCGGGTTCCAGTCCCGATGAAATGGGTTTTCTTAATTGGCTTAATCCGTCCTGTCCCAGTATGACCCTGGGGTCGACTCAGCCTCTAACAGAAATGAGTACCAGGAATCTTCCTGGGGGGTAAAGGGCGGCCGGCCTGAGCGTAAGGCTGACAACTTCATCGCCATCTGTGCGCTGCTTGTGTAGATAATGTGTTACCCAGTGGGCCTTCATGGCCAGCTACAGGGATAACTTTACCTTTCTAACCTGAAAACCGATTTGTTATAATTAACTCCATGGGCCGTATTCCTCCAAAGGAAACCAGTAGTTGCTCACCTACTGAAGCAATTCCCAGGATTTTGTGGGATCTGAGAATTAATTACATTTATCATAACAGCCCGCCACTGGTCTCTGTTCTGCCTTAGATGAATTCAGTCCACACCCATCATATTTTCTAATATCCTTTTTACAATCTATTTCCACCTACGTCCCCGTCTTCCAAGTGCTCTCTTTCCACTAATTTCTCGTCCCAGAATTACAAGTATGATCCTCATTCCACGGGCCAGAACACGTCATGTGGCTTGTCCACATGTTCCCGTGCATGAAGAAGGTAAATTCCAGGAAGGAGTATGGAGGAGTGGATGCATAGCCTCATGCATTCTTATTTCGGTACTAATTGAAGGTGAAAGGCAGCTTCACGTTTCGGCCACACTACCACAGGAGGGAAAGCCCCCGTTACTATTTGGATAGCAGACAGTGTGGGCCGCAGAAAACATTTATCTTCATGGGAGAATAAAATAAAATTGAGCCCCGATTCCGCGGTTGTAGAGCCAAGTTCTTGATGCCTGAAGCGTCAGTAAAAGAGGGCAGGATTGGGGGCGGGGTTGCGGAGGCATGCCCGCAATGCGCACCCCTGTGTTTAAACAGTGGGCTTATTGACCCAATTTGCTGTTGGGAAATGGCGTTCATGTGCGGGCAGAGCCATGCTTGGGAACACTTGCCGATGTATTCCTGCACCTACAGGCATTTGCCGGGAACTGGGAACAGTGTGTCCTGTTTTATTTGCAACGAGAGAGCTCACTGTGCGATGCCAGAGTTGCAGCGCATCCTGCGGCGAATTCCTGAACTCATATTAATACCAGAAACTCTTTCAGTTTAATCTCGGATAATACAAACTGTGTGTAATGTTTCGAGTGAATTTAAACCTTTGAAATCAAAAGAGAAAGAGAGAGACAGTGAAGAGAAGAGAAGCAAGAAGTAGAAGAGGCATGAGGGAGAAGAGACAGAGAGTAAGCAAGGAGTAGAGAAAATAAAAGAGAGGGAGAAACAGGCAGTGAAGAAGAGATTTAGAGCAGAAAGGGAGGTAGAGAGGTGAAGAGATAAAATGGAGATATAGGAGAAAGTAAGAGAAGGAGAAGAGGAGGAAAAGAAGAGAGTGACAAGAAAAGTGAGAGAAGAAGAGAAAAAATAGAGAAACACGAAAGAAGAGCAAGAGGATAAAGGCTTGGATTTCTTGGAGAAACAGAAATTTACGTCTCCGAATTTTTCCGTAGTGTATTCGGCCGTCGGCTGAAGGCAGGTGTACATCACGAAATTCTGTAGCGTTATACTACATAGAGATATAGAAATACTATCGGAGTAAATATAATAAAATGGGATGGCTTCGTTATTTTCATTGCAGCACGATATACAAACCTAATATATTGCAATTATTATAGCCGGAAGTTCGCGGGATCTAATCCCGATGAGGTGGATTTTTTTCAATTTACCTAACCCTTCCAGCCGCAGTATGGCCATGGGGTCGACTCAGCCTCTAACAGAAATGCGTACCAGGAATCTTCCTGTGGGGTAAAGGACGGCCGGCGCGTAAGGCTGACAACCTCACCGCCATCTGTGAGCCGATTGTCTAGAAAATGTGGGAGCCTCGACGTCTCACAACCCTATGGCCCTCCACGGCCTGTTACAGGGATAGCTTTACCTTTTACTTTTTTATGTACTAGTACAGCTATACGTGTATTAACCTAGTCCGTTTATTGGAGGTTGAGGTGGGGGATTAATTGATTAAATTGGCGAAACCATTCGTGATTATATTAAGGGGAATTTGCTGTGGAAGTAAACAGGCGCCTGGAAGCCAAATATTTAGGCCCAGTGCGCAGTGTGCTTCTGTTCATAACATTTTATGTCTATTTGCTTGGGTCAAATATTTCTGGAATGAGCTTTCACATTTCCATACAACTGAATTACAGATTTCTTTCCCCGGGCTATTGGTTCTACAGTCGGCAGATCAAAGCTTTAGCAGAATTGGCGAGCATGATTCCCTTTTTGTATTTAATTGGATTAGGAAGCAAGTGTAAAAATAACAAAATATCGTTCCCATGCTTGGAGAACCGTGTAACTGCACTAAATTGGCATAATGAAGCATTAAGAGAAGAGGATGGGAGAAGAGAGCAGAAGAAGAGATGTGACTAGAGAAGGGAGAAGAGGACGAGAAGAGAAAAAGTGACAGAGCAGGAGAGAAGATATGAGAAGACAGCGGAGGTGAGAACCAGAAAGTAGAAGACGAGACCTAAGTAGAGAGAGCAGAGAAGAAGACAGGAGAATGGAAGAGCAGAAACAGAAAAGATAATATGCGAGATAAGGCAGCATAAGATGGGAAGAAATGACAGAAGAGGATAAGAGATAAACGAAGGGATGAGAAGAGAGAAGACAAGAGAAGGTATGAGAGAAAAGAGACTAAGAAAGAGTAGGCAGACAAGGGTGAAGGGAAGGGAGAGTATAGAAAGTAAATAGTAAGAAGAGGAAGAAAGAAGAATGGAAGAGAAGATGGCGCTGTTGTGATAACAGACAAACAAACGCGTGCTCTTGAGCAATTGTTTATGATTTCTCCTTGATACTTGTTTAGGAACTGAGGGATATTTTGGAGTTGCTATGGCAGTGTGTCCGCCAGGCGTGAGCACCGGAGCCTGCTTCCTAGTCGTGCAGATCGGTAGAGTTGGGCAGGCTAATTTGATTGCTGCCATGGAAACATGATTTACACCCAGTCATCAGTCACATTCATTCTATATTTCTCCAGGTCCGTTCGTTTGAAGCAGCTGACAGAATCCTCGCCCATCTGCCGCCAGGACGGGCAATGGGACGGCAGCCGAACGCTGCTCCACTTCTCATTCAAGTCGACGTAAGATTAATGTTTGTTTTCGTTTTAAATTGGTTTCAAGCTTTGAAATTCAATTTGTTCTCATTTGTAATGCTGTTTTACATCGTCAATACTTCACGTTCTAAAAGTCTCTTCGTCGACTCCAGATCAATGCAACCACTCAAAGCTACATCATTATATTGGAGATAATTATCATCTTGGATGTGACGCCGTGTCTTCTGGTAGATGTTTGCCGATATGTTCTCCCTCTCTTCATCTTCAGGATCCGAGACTAAGACTAACATGCTGTCAGCACGGAGTCCGTCAGTAATGCAACAGTCATTGAAATAGTCACCATTTAACTCTAAGACGACATGTTTCGGCCACAGACGGTCATCATCAGGTGTTTCAGTGCGTCCAAACTGTTACACTGCTTTGATGCGCGCTAAAATTGCGCCTTGCAGTCCACTTAAAATAACATAAATAATTACTTAAAATTCATTATTTTTTTCTATTAAAATCTTTCGTAAAATCTCATTCAACCTCATAAGGGGCGTCGTCCACTTGTTTAAAGCATTGAAACACCTGAGGATGGCCGTCTGTGGCCGAAACATGTTTTGTTGGTTTTAAATGGTGAATATTTTAATGATTGTTGCATTAATGACGGACTAAATACATAGACGTTAATTAAAGATGTGCAACAGGATGCTGAAATACAGAAACTTAACGAATACACCCCCACCCCTAAAGAGGCTCTGTATTGCTCCGAAACTTTGGCGAACTTCTAGGGAACTGAACGGAAGGTAATAGTCTTCACAGCCGCCACTGAAAATCTGACTCCTCCCTGTAAATACTCCTGTTTGTTCATATCTGGTAGTGGCACTGGTTGAGAGAAAGCCCACTCGACCAAGATTCCGATGCAGTCTGTAACAGTGATCGTGCATACTCCTGCGACAGAGGCAACACGTAGTTTGAATTACAAGCTCCGGTTATCGCATTTCTGTCCCAGAGTGTCCATACGTTACGCCTTGCATCGTATCCACGGGGAGTTTTACTGGTTTAGGTTAACTTCACGTCTGAACGGAACAAGAGCCTATGGTACATGGCTAGTGCTCCGTGCCTCCGCAGTGTTTGTTCATCTGTGCCTCTTTGCTTTCCTTCAATTCCTTCACTCATATGATGCCGTGTAGTCTGGTAGTTAGACGCGAACTTTTAGGTGGGAATAAATTGCGGGCTACTTTACGACGTTTCAGGGTCGCAAAATATTCAGCGTCGAATGGTAGGATGGTAGGCCCATAGGGTTGTGACATGTTGAGGTTCCCACGTTTTCTAAACAATCGGCTCACAGATGGCGGTAAGGTTGTCAGCCTTACGCGCCGGCCGTCTTTTACACCCAGGAAGATTCCTGCTACTCATTTCTGTTAGAGGTTGAGTCGACCCCAGGGCCATAGAGCGTCTGGAAGGATTAGGTCAATTGAAAAAGTACCTCGTCGGGATTCGATCCCACGACCTATCGGCTTGGCGCATAGTGCCTCAATCAACTACGCTACCGCGTGCCCCTCGATGAATGATACATTAGAAGGGATTTGCATGGGAGCGTCAGAGGCGTAATCGAGGCGCTATCTGGGCATTTACCTGGAGCCACCGAGGAAAAGCACGAAAATACGTATTTGAGTCAGTATAACCGGTGTCCGTGCCGAAATACGAATGAAAGTCTAAAGCCTTACTACTAGACCGCTGCATCCATCTTCAAGGTAGATGGACATATATCGTCATTGAGATGATGCGTGTAGTGTGGTGTACCGTCGGTATATTTTCGTAGGAAGAAAATATTGTTAAATCGTTTTAATCTGTACCTGTTTCGTGCTTTATTTTAGAAGATGCCGGTATCTAAATTATGTAGCTCCGTATGATAGGTTGGTAGACGAATTGTCTATCTTCAGAATGAGGGTTGTGCGTGCTACACGCTCAATTTTTAGATTACTCAGTTCCCAGTTGTCGGATGACTAATTGGAAATAAATTGGAGACAAGCTCTAGTGGCCTATCCCTGCTGGAACGGACACTGAAAATGAAACAGTCAGGATATCCTGTGTCCTGACCGAGGTTTGAACCCAGCAACTACTGAATACAAGCAAGAGCGTTTACCGCTACACCGACCGACATGCTTGGTCCATCCGTATCTACGATGGAGAGCAGTAGTAGTGATTTTTTTCCTTTTTCGGTCCTTCCAACACAGGCTGGCTTCTGTACCGCTGGTAACAAAATCTCGCTGTCCCCTGAGGATACACAAGTATTGATCGTTGTGAAAACTTGTTGCATGTCCTTCTTGCACTCATCTGCCAGACAGACTTTAATACCAACATAGATTGGAAATATAATTCGAACCTCCAGCAAAATCCGCAGTGGATATGAAACAGAATAATATATAGTATTGGTACTGGGAACTAGTGACTATTGATATAAATTCGAGGGTCTCTTCCCGTAATTCGAGCGCGCTCAGAACGTCTGTTGCCCTTCAGTTCGACGAGGACGTATGGACGAGATAATTATCAATCTGCTTTCAAAATATTATTATAAAATTGTGATCAGAATAGGACTCAGAACCGGGCTGCTGTGCGCATACAATTTAACCCGTTAAAGCCCAGTGGTCACTATATATACCACCTGCTTTAATATACCTAAAGCTCTGTATTCTGCCCACACAGTGTATTTATGTGTTCCATATGGTTCTCACAATAAACAGCGACTGTTTCCCTAAACAGCATTAACCGGCTGGGCTCTGTAGCGGAGACGTAATATTTCCTGTGAGGTACGGACTGAACATACTAAAACTCTGCATTCTGCCCACAGAGTGTATCTGTGTGTTCCGTATGGTTCTCACAGTAAACAGCGACTGTTTCCCTAAACAGCATTAACCGGCTGGGCTCTGTAGCGGAGACGTAATATTTCCTGTGAGGTACGGACTGAACATACTAAAACTCTGCATTCTGCCCACAGAGTGTATCTGTGTGTTCCGTATGGTTCTCACAGTAAACAGCGACTGTTTCCCTAAACAGCATTAACCGGTTGGGCTTTGTAGCGGAGACGTAATGTTTTCTGTGAGGTACAGACTGATTTTTATATATTATTTAGAAGAAATGCAGTCTTTAGAGTGTCAGTAAGTAACTTAATAATTCGGTTCGATTCCCAACAGGGGCAAGAATTTTATATTCTCTATAAACCGCAGACCGTCTCTGCGGCTAACACAGGATCCTATCCAATGGGTATCGGGAGCTTTTTCCCCAGATATAATGAGGTCGGAGCGCGAAACCGAGCACTTCTCCATATAGTGCCGATGTTAAGAAAGGTGGAGCTATACATCCAGTCTCCATACGCCTTCATGCGGTGGTGCTTAATTAATTAAGTACAGGAACAACTTTACATTACTCAGGACACAACCAGACTTGATTTTTATGCGTTTTTTTTGTAGAATTTTGAATTATATGCTGTACCAGATTTGCGTTGTTCCGTATATCATAGGGAACTTTATGTCCCCCCCTCCCCCCCCCCTCTTCATATATAAACGCTTTAGTGTAGCGTCCTGTCCGTGTCAGTTGCAACGGGTTTTTGAGGCCCATTGCGACATATGAAGTTTTCATTTCAGTGAATATGAATAATGCGGTCGTCTGGACTGTGACGCCGTGTAGTTTGTTAGATAGGTATTAGCATTTAACAGGAACCTGTCAGTGTAGCGTAGAGAAGTGCCTCTCTAAATGGTTCTTCCCTGAAGATAGAGTCAGCAGGTTTACTTCGAAACGTTGATAACTTCGTACCAATCTATACTGCGTCATAAGCCATAAGGGAGTAACCTCCGTCCACTTTGAGGATCAGATCATGCGCTGATTCTAACGAGGTTTTACATTGTACGTTTTGCATAATGTATTTTAACGTGAGGTGCACGAGGTAGCATAGTTGTTGAGGCACTTTCCTACAAGTTGGAAGGTCCCAGGTTCGAATCTAGGTAAACTCGTTGAATTTTTCAGTTCACTTATTCTTTCCAGACACACTATGATCCTGGGGTCGGCTCAGCCTCTAAGTGCGGCCGACTGGCGCGTAAGGCTGATAACCTCACCGCCATTTTGAGCCGATTGTCTAGAAAATGTGGGAGTCTCGACATCTCACAACCGTGTGGGCCTCCATGACCTGTTACAGGCATAGCTTTAACTTTCTTTTGTTCGATGTGGAATGTATATTGCAAACTAATAGTTTGTGAGATTAGACTACATTGAAATATTACCAAATATAATTTTGTTACATTTATTTTGAATCTGTGACACCTCGAAAGTGTGGAGGGTTAAATTGATGAGGCATATATTATTTACTGTGTTTAATGTGGCCATATTGAGGATCAGTAATACGCAACATGTGTATACGTACAATGATTAATTTAGAAACTACATAACCTAGCCTGACCTGCTATTTACTTTCCTCATTTTCTGTTTACAGGTTGTCACATATCGAACCGGATATTCCCGCAGTGCAGGATAATTCGGTGAGTGCAGCCATTCTACAGGCCGTGTTTTTCTACCTGGCCTCTGTGTTGCGCATGAGGGGAGCATGACATGAAGTAGGGGAAATTGATGATATGCGCTCTGGGAGGGAGAGGACGACACAAAGGCACGTTATAACCCATGCATACCCCATAGTCCTCTTCTCAGTTAAAGGACAACAACGTCCTCTGCGCATTCTGTTGAGAGTGGTCAAGTCAAAAACTGCAGACTGTAGTTTCAGTTTGTTGACATTGCAGTACACCTATGCATCATGTGTAATATAACTAACCCTGTATAGGGACAGAATGTCAGAGATTCGTATACAATTTTAAAATGACATCTCAACTCTGTGACCGAATGTTTTTAACTCTCTGTTTGTATGGCGTGGAAAAGATTTCTATTCACAGATCAGTCGGCTTCCTATTAAGTGGATGCCGGAGTCTTCTTTTTCCGGGGGTAAAGCGGCTGCAGCGTGAAGCTGTCCATTATCTTTCATCTTCTACCGTGAATACATGGAGAAGTACCTCCACTTTCCCACATATATTCAAGTTTAATTAATCCAGAATCTACCTTCTCTTGGCAAGTCTCGAGACTGTAATGCCGACTGAAACACTGTTGTTTATTTCTCTCGTCTTCTGGTTCTGTCGTAATCAGCTGAGATTAATTCTGCATTCGGTTTCCATGGAAACGACGTAACGACAAAACAACAAACGTTGTCCGCCCTGACTAATGATGTCATAGATCTCGGTGATTGATACATGTATGGAGCCTGCTTGAATATAATGGATTGAGCGCGCTAACCCTTTTATACTTTCAACAAAACTGAACTGATATATAATGATTAAATATCTTGTACATGTTTTCGTCTAAATGGAATCACATTGGGGCAGTGCCGCTATCAAGGCAGAGTAATTATATTCGAAGTATTTGCCCGTGTTGCCAGTCAAACACAGGAAGATGAATGGACGGGTCTGTATGATCACACGTTGCACCGAGAGAATATTGCAGTAAGCCCTTATGTCGTTATACACAGTGAACTCCATTGAATTTGTTTTGTTTAACGCTTTACAGCGCAGTGGTAACAGTATGAACCACATAAATATATTGTGACGTGCCACCAGGAAGGCTGGACGATAATACGTCCATCACTGGTCAACGGCTAGCAATTCCTAGGCAGCGGTGCCTAGGAAATCGTTGACCTCGAGATGAAAGTCTTAACAGTGGGGTTTCCACCGTTATTTGTAACGAAATGTATTCCCGCGGCAACAAGAGATTCGTTGCATAGCAGCGGGCGAAACGAAACCCTTCGACAATTTGTTCCCTATTTAGTCCGAATGCAGGATATAACTGTTCGTATCCGACGAGAGCTAAGGACAGTTGAGCTCCGAGCAGAGCAGAAGACACTTCAATACATTTCGAAGAAATCCACTGCTTCCATCTTCAGAATAAATGAAGCCAGCCTTTTTATTCGAAACTGGGGGAGGGGGGGTTACCCATCAACGGAACTGCTCTGCGTCACATCAAAGAAAATCATAAATTAAATTTTTTAAAGCGGAATTGTTACTATATATGCCGCCTATATTAATATTAAAGAAGATTTTTGTCCACATAGCTTATGTGTTTTTCGTATGGTTCTCACAATATACAGCGATTATTTCCTTCAATAACAATAACCAATTGGTCTTCATAATCAAGCCGTGGTGGTTTCTGTGAGGTACGAACTGATTCTGTAAGATTCTGACGGCGGTGATTATGAAGGAGACAGCTTTCTGGGTTGTAAAGCCACGTGGTTCAGAGAAAGCCCGAAGTTTCGGAGAAACATATCGCCTCCATCTTCAGAATAGAAGAGCAAGCCAAGCAAGAAAACTTGCAGCCTGGATCTCATTATTTATTGCTTGCCTTACATTACTGCCCTTAAGATGGAGGCGCTATATTCCTACGAAACCTCTGTACCTCCTATTTACACGGCGCTTAATCCGAAAACACCGCACTCTTCATGGTAATCGCAGTTACCAATCCAAATCTTACGTAAACCTATGAGTATAGTGTTTCACACGATTATCAGGATAAGTAGCTATTAGTTACCTAAACATGATGAACCGGTCGTTTTTGTAATTTAGATACAGGGTGTTCCTTGTTAGGATGGAACTGAAAATTGAAATGTCATTTAATTAGGCGAGTTGTGGTTTGGAGAGGAGCAATTATCCAGGCGTGAGAGCGTGAGAACATGAAGCTCACAAACTGGCGGAGGTTTTTCTTGTCTTCCTCAGTCCCTCAATATAACTCCTTACATATACCTCTGCTTACTCCCTTGCTGTGTCTTTCCACATCCTTTCCAATTCATCATCTATTATCCCACAGATCGACCCTGTATATTCTCAGTTACAAACAAAAACAAATTCCGTGGTTTTAGTCCGCAAGCGAACTATACCGACCGAGTGACCGCCGCTTGTCGGCGGAGTTAGCGTCGACTTTAGCCGACAGAGGGTGTCGCGTAGTCAGCGCAACGAATCCCCACGACATTTAATCTAGGTTTTCTAGAGCGGAGCCGCTATTTCCTTGAAATAACTCCTCAGTTATCCTCACGAGGCTGAGTGGACCCCGTTCCAGACCCACTTCTTCTCAGAAAATCTGGTAGCGCCTGGAATCAAACCCGGAACCTCTGCATCTGTAGCCAGGAACTCTGACCACTATACCACAGAGGCGGTCGAGTTACAAACAGCTTCGTAAAATGAACCATAATTATATATATAGAAGGACTTGGGTCATTCTTATTCTGATATATTGTAATAAATTCGTCAGTAAATCAACAAATACAATCTTGTGTTTATCTGAAATGGCGTCTGCTTACTGGGGCAGTCGTTTATAGAAGGATTTCCGGCGCCTGTAAACAATATATCTCTTCTGAAAAGTAATACTAGTTTTTCCCTTTCGGGAAATTGCTCAAAATCACATATAGACTCGAAATTGCTAGCAGTGAAATATGAACCTCACAATATACATCACGCAGCAGTAATTCTCAAAGCTTCGCTCTGTGAGATGGCTTCATAGAGTATTATATTCTGCGATGTGACGCCGTGTAGTCCCGTAGTAGTTTACAGACGTTTCGGAGCAACATATCGCCGTCTTCTATGGAACTCTCAGTTAATTGCCTTTCTCATGCAAATTACTTACCTGGCTTACTATTCTAACCTGAAGATGGAGGTAGTGCCTTGCTCCAAAACGTTAGTGTATACCTACCGGACTGCACGGCGTCACATCCCAGAAGGTGGTAGTATTATATCTTTGGTAAACAGCGGGTTAGTATAGTGTAACGCTCTTGTATTTTGTTCGGGAGTTGCTCAGCTTGGTTTTTTTCCTTTACATCGACTCTCCTCAAAAGTGTATTTGTGATTTTTCCGTCAGTCCAGGAAGATTCCAGAATAATAATTAGATTAGGCCACGACCACTTCCCTGCGCTTAATATCCATTATACACTAATCATCCTACCATTCGGCGCTGTATAAGCCTTGCTGCCGGCAGCGTCATTAAATAAACCAACAGAAATATCGATTGTTATTAATATTTTATTTATTTTATTTTCTTCTTCCTCTCTTACACCAATTTATTTTCGTTTTAAGCATTCCTCACAAAAATCCTCCATCATTCGCAGTTTTCTAAATGTTTCTCTTTTATGCTGTAGCATGTATTACTGTTGCTATGCAACGATCGTGAGAAGGAACATGCATTTATTGGTAACGGCCGGTAAACACGTCACAAATATCTGGGCTATCGCTATGCAACCGCCCATAGCAACAATACAAGAACTATGCGGGGCGGTGTTTTCTGTTGGGTCCGCCCCGGGGCTATACAACAAGGATCTTATGTCGGCTCAGTGGATTTGAGGGTTCAGTTATGAGATATTCGCTGGACAGGAAGAACCTAAGCGCGGGAAGCTGAAGAATCTCCACTGTTAGAAGTCGTTACCAGGAAACGACTAGTGAAAACAGTGGAGCCTGGAGAAGACTTAGTGTTTGCAGCAATGATTTCTGAAGTGTGGAGGTTAGCAATGGCGCCGTTATTACTTGTAGTTCCGAGTTGTGTATAGTCACACACACAAACCGTGCTCCTTATCCGACGGCGATTGGGCTCCAGTTTAATGCATGGAGCAGTAGCCGACTGCCTCACTTTCGTCTAAATTTCTCTTCTTTTTTTGTACTAGTAGTAGTTGTTTCTCTCATCCGCATTGTCATCATATTCATCTGTAGCACTACGCACATTGAAGACATCAGACAAAAGATCTTTCGAGGCCTTGAAAGTAGGTGGATAAATGTGGCAGAAGGAAGATATCGGTATCCCCGTTATGTACGACTCGAGTCAATGTTCTAAAACCCGTTTGTGTCCTGTAGTGGAAAGTAGCGATTCCAGAATAAGCGAGCATCATTCTGTTACTTTTGGAGTCTCTGACATACCCTACAGATGAAATACGCAGTTCTGTGGTCAATGTCTTTAAGCCTTGTAGTACTTTTCTGTAGCGGATATAGGAAATGAATGTGGACGCGACTAGGAGACGCGACACGGGTTTGTGACGTCACGAGCTGGCGCCATATCGACGGCGCACATCGAGCTTTTGTTTGTTGCGACCATCGTCGTTGGTGGCGCACAGGTCGACCCATTTTGTCAGTAGTGACATCTGAGCGGCCAATATTGTAAACATTTACAGAGCCGCATGGCGATGGTTGATGGGCCGCATTAGGGGGGAAGAGAAACAACACCCATGAGACGCCTGGCGTCGATGATAGGAATTAGATGCGAGGACAGGGCTGTGCATTGCGGTCTGTCACTCTTCACCTCACACTCACATTGGCTGTAATTTTATGACTGTGAGTTTCATGGGTAATGGATCGGTTTGAATTTCTTGCTACATGAACTCTTTAGTGCAGTGCGGTAAGCTCTGCTTGTTAGCTGCTTCGTGCTGGTTTCTTGCTCGGTTCATTCTTCGGCCCTGAAGATGTAGGCAACATGTTCCACCGAAACGTCAGACCACTTTCAACGTAAGGTGTTATGTAACAGAAGATAGAAACCTTTTAATTTTTTAGGAACAGTTTCTGCAAGATAATATCTTTGCAGCATTGAAATATCTTCGAAGGTATTTATTATTAAACTGATTTGTGTGAAATGTTGTTTAAATCCCGGACAATGTTTTTGTTCATGGCAGTAAATATTTTATATTCCAGATGTTCTTGTAACCTGTACGTCACGTGAAAGTCTATTTTTGGCAACCTTTATTTTATGCATCTTGTTGTGTGCTGTTTACGAATATATATAGTTTGGGACAGTCTGCACAACAAACAATTAAAAAGAAACAAAATATACACTACTGTGTCAACATTTGAGTTCAGACAGAACAGCTTTAGCATAGCAACAACATTTCACCATGGGGATCTGCATATATACATAACATAAAATTCGAACGACCCAGTCCACGTATAAACAACCCGATTGGAATATCCCGAACAACGTATTCACCCTTCACGCGTTTAATAGGTACGGTCAAAAAACTAACAACCTATTCTGAAGGAAGATCTCAGCAAGCAGACACCCCACAGGACAATATCACTAACATAGTGGAACAACAAACAACACATATAATATATCGTCACGTGTTGGGTGTATAACGCGACAAATAACTTCACGCCGTATTTGATATAGCGAATTTATTGCACATTCGCTCTTACGGTCAAACAATTTACAATATCACAATTACTGCCATCTGCAGTATCACAAATACTAGACTGCAATTAGCCGGTTACGCTTTCTTTAGTAACTGGCTCAATACTCACTACTAACTACTGACTCACTACTATTGACTGCTAACTGCTAACTCTGAATAGTGTTCGCTGCTCCTTATTTAGCTTCGGCACGGACAAGACAGAAAACAGTTACGTGATAGGTACCGCTGTTGCCTAACGCTGTGTTTTCCGATAGCCTAGCAACGCTGACGGGAGGTGTTTACTGCTGCATAGCAACCGCGGCATCCCGTGTTACATCGCCGCGGAAATGGTTGCCTGGCGCCGCCGCTCCTCTGCCACGTCACCGCGGGGAAGGGGGTGTCTACCGAGCGTTGCACAGTGATGGACGGAGTGGGGGTATGTGACGTCACTCGCGAGATCACAGAGTTCACGCGACCCCCACCTCCCGCTGCACCATCCACGTCACAATATGTATCAGGCGCAAGGCTTAAATGGAATTTGTGATATTGGGAGTAAATACCTTAATGGCCATTTTAATTTTAATTTTAACTTCTGTTTCTTTAATATCAAGTTTAATGTTTAATTTTAACTATAATTGAACCACATTTTAAAATTAAGGTACAATTGTCAGTACAGAATAATCAAACAGACGCAATATGAATTCATATTGATTAATGACGCAGTTCATAAACTAAGTAGTATTCGTGTACGCCTGAAGATGACCCAAGAAAATTGTCGAAACATGCAGCGATACCACCAAAGAAACGAATAAGAACAAATGTTGAGACAGAAGTGTCTATTTTGTTTCTTTTTGATTATTTGCTGCGCGACTGTCCCAGATTCTATTTTGGCAGTTTGTTTACCAGTAACCAGGGTCTGGGTGTAAAATTAAATGAACACTGTTGTTACTGCCGTAATATGGACCACGTGAGCAGGCTACGAAGGCGTAATTCTTGTACTGTGTCCGAGAGTTTCCATAAAGGTAAACCCGTATTTAGAGGAAATTGACTAATCTATTGACTTACTCGTTGAAGATCTTAACTAACATAAACTTCCGAGAATATGATAGTAGCTCAGCTGGTCAAAACGTTCCTCGCCATATGAATACCGTGTTCACAAAATCCTGCAATCAGCTGCTACATACACGTATAATTTCCGTTGTGAGTGAAGCAGGGGAGATTTAAGCAGAAACCGAAGAACAATACCTGCAAGCTCTCGGCTAGGCTATATGCGTTACGGCTGTGTCGGAGAAGTTGCCGCTAGTGCACGGTGCTCTGTCTTTACAGTTCCTTTGTACAAAGTTCTGTTGTCTGTTGGATTTGCCATGTGCGCCTCATGCCCAATGTCTGACGCGGCAATGGGCGGCATGCCTCTGTGATTAGCTCTTTTAAGCACAGTGTTTAGCAAATGTACCCACCAAGTTTACGTATATAACTCGGTTATGATTCTAAGAATACGTAGTAAATATTTCTAAAATATGACAGTCTTAGGGCAGTGAGCATTAAGATGATGTTACATCGTGTAATCTCTTAGGTATTTACCAACGTTTCGGATATATATGATGCTTCCATCTTCATGGCAGAATGATTGCGGGTAACTTCCCCATGGGGAACATCGTGTGAGATTATACTTTAGTTTGAGAAGTGAAGCGCGTGTATTGTTCTGCAGATCCTTGCCAGCATTTCAGAGAAACCTGTTGCCACCTTCTTCAGGATAGAGAGGCAGGTCGAGCGAGGAATATCTGCCCTTCTTACTACCTGCTTCTTGGTTCCTTACCCTTCTCTCAATTTATGTGTTTTATCCTTTTGCATCTCGGCTTCCTTCTGTGTCCTACTCTGCCCTCTTAATCAGCGCGTTCTTCCATTCACTGCTCATTCGAAGGAAACCTTTAGAGGGCTTCTGTCTCTTCATTCTGTTCTTCCTGACTTCTATTTACCTCATATTGGTTCACCTCGTGCCATTACTTCTGCTAAGCTCTCTACCCTTGGTAAACGGCCGTTAGAAGTGCCGATATTCGTTACAACATTGTCCTTACCCTCGACTATCCGCTAAGAACTTAGGTATCTGCCCTCTCGCTCCATATTACCTTACCATTATATTTCCATACTCAGTTTATTCCAATATCCTGATGATGGAATGTAGAATTTCAGGTGAAACTGCAGTAATAACAGTCATTCAGATTAGAAATCGCCCCGTTTTAGGAGCGAGAGGTTTCTATACGATGCGTCACCGTTGTACGAAACGCCTTTTGTAATGTCTCAAGGACACGCGAAATCTTGTGTTCTCCCCAGTTTCCAGAACAGCAACTCTAAACTCTTGTGTATGAAATGAAGAAAACGTTGAAGCTTGCTGAGATAGAAAATACGGAATCGTGACGTCAACACTGCCCCGTACGACACACTACGCGTCCTTGTTTGGAGAGATAGTTACCATGGTAACAGTATAACAAATTTATATAGTTCTGTGACAGAAATTTAATCACAGTGCATGTTACTACATATTCGGGACATGTTGAAATTAATCAGTTACGAATTTAAAAATCGTTAGCTTGTTCGGAGTGTTAATGTTGCAGGGGTTGCAGCCAGAGGAGGGGTTGCATTATTTATTCGAAAGCCTAAGTGGAAACGGATCACTGAAAATGGCCAGCTGAAATGAAATGTTGGGAGAAATTTGACGTTCCAAAGGTGGAGACTATGAAGCTTACTTGAGGGATGTTATTGTGTGTAGTCTGAGAATTTTCGGCGTTTCGGAGGAATATTCGCCGTAGGTATAAAATGCAAATTCCCCTGTAGCCTGTTACATATCATGGCGTATTCCCTAAGAGAGCAACCTGCGACTTATCTGGTATCTGTGTTACTTAGCTGCCTATGCCCACAGGATAGAAATTTGGTTGCGCGCCCATGGGCTTTATGAATGCTGTGAAGACGAAATTATTTGATCGATCCCCGATTCCTGTATCATTTCGCTACTAACCTAATCGCTGTACTCGCTGAGATACCCTGGTTCCAAACAGCCCAATGATCAGTATTTAATCACTTAAACCAGAGTGGTTACTGCTTGCGCCAGGCACCTAACTTACTACCTGTATGGAGCTGAGTTCTCGAGACGCCACCAGTCGCTAAGCTACTAAAAAATTTTTCAAACGTTTATGGAAAAAGAAGGTTCCTTACCATGTTCACAAGAGGACACCACTGGTTCCTATCCAGAGACAGATGAATCCAGTTCGTTCTATTTCTCTAAGATTCGTTTTAATATTGTCTTCCCTCACACGTGTAGGTCCTCTTACTTTCTAACTTTCCACCATAACCCTGTACACATTTCTATTCTCCTTATTCGTGCTACACGTCTTGCCCATATCATCCTCCTTGGCTCAGTCATTATGATTATATTTGGAAAATGGAGGAATTCTGAATTTTGCCCACACAGTGTATTTGTTTGTTTCATGTGATTCTTAGGGTAACTACAGATATTACTGTCATAAGGACCATTAACAGGTTGATCTTCATAGTGTGTTTCCTGTGAGGTACGAACTGAATTTCTAAATATTATTCAGAGGAAATAAACGTTCTCACATCTGCCTTTGGCACTGCTCAGAGCACATTGGAGTGAAGGTGGTTGTGCTGTTTGAAAATTCAGGGGCGTTATTTTCCTGTTAGCGACCGATCCTAGCTACTGAGAGACTGGCATCTGAAGTGCTTCCCTCCCCACAGACGCCTCTCTTCTGGCGTTTGTTTTTGTAAAGTTAAGGCAAGGACGTACCATGAATTTTTATTATTCCCCTGTAAGGAATGAAGTGGAGATATCCCATTCATTCTTTCAGCCTGCAATTTTGTTTCTCTTGCTTATGTTACATGCCGCACACTTCCAAATATATTAACGTTCGCAGCATGAAGGAGAAGGAGAAGGAAAGGGGGTTCATACCAAGCCGACGGCGTACATGGAGGTTACCCAGGTACCGAATATTGCTCACTAGACTGGGTGTCGAAGGAAATAACTTGTTAATTCATGATAGGTGGGAAGTTTTGTACCAGGCGCGGTGCCAAAACAATAATAATAATAACTGATTATCCTGACTATGGACCTACATGATTTCTCTGAGGCCTTTCAGATAGATTTCTAAATAGTACCTTATATGAGGTTTCCAGCCAAATCCTATCCTTGTTTGCTTTCATGCAAACATTGAACGCTATTTAGTCTGGGTTAATGACAGCATCATTAAGTAAACCTCAAATAAACAACTTTTTTAATATATTATAGACAGAGACCTCAAAATTTTCATTTTGTAATTAATTTCGCGTTTTATAATTTGGAAAAATAATTCGTTGGCCCATAAATAAAAGTGTTTAATTTGACGAGGTAAAGTTGGGAGTACTGCAGTAGCCGCCCGGAGCTCGGCAACTGTACTTGCTTGAAGACGGGGGCAAACCACGGAAAACCAGTGTCGACATGGTCGCTCGCAGGACCTTCCGGATGCACAATGAGTTATAATCAGCAGCCCAGCTGGAAAAACTTGGAATTACAGCATTGTAAAGAATATTATCTTCTGGGATATAACGCCACCTGCTTTCGCGTTGGTATCGTACTCGACTTATTCGACCCTGAATGCGATATGTTCATCCGAAACTTTGGTTGACTTTCAGTGGACCACAAGCCATTTTTATCCCAGAAAATGGTACTTTTCGTAACCACCGCTGCGAGAACCTCAACTAAAAAGAATATTTTAGTTCCTTTTCTCCACCGCGGACCTAGTAGAAAACGTTGGCAATACGTTCGGTAACCACGATTGTTAAGTCGGCATTCAAGTATCGTTGTAGGGTTTTTGGTTGTGACTGGAGTTGTCGTTCCCATTACGTGTCTCTACACCTGTCACATACTGTACGTACACGTATTTAAGTTCCCAATTTTGAAGGACCATCTGTGACACGTTGCGATACTGACAAGAAAAGCAATCATACAGGTACTTCTGCTTATGTAATATGAATGTCTTCCAGGGCACGGTAGAGGCTTAAAGGTTCTGAATAATTTAGTGCATAGAATAATAGATAAAAGTAAAGCTCTCCCTGTAACAGGCCGTGGAGGCCCATAGAGTTATGAGACGTCGAGGCTCCCACATTTTCTAGACTACCGTCTCACAGATGGCGGTGAGGTTGTCAGCCTTACGCGCCGAACACCTTTTACCCGCAGGAAGATTCCTGGTACTCATTTCTATTAGAGGCTGAGTCAAACCCAGGGCCATAGTGCGGCTGGAAGAATTTGATCAATTGAAAAATCAGATGACCTCATCGGGACTCGCACCTGCGACTTTCCGGCTTCTAACACAGTGCCTCAACCAACTACGCTACTTAATTTATATTTATTTATTGTTTATCTAACGACACTGTCAAATACTAACGTTAATGGATAATTAATTTGAAAGGATATGAAATGAAATGGTCGTGGCCTAGCTTAAACCAAGGATTTGGATTGAAGGAAGGAATAAAAAGAGACATGACCTGTCATTGAGTGTATATGGAACGAGGTTTGAACTGGATACCTTCTGTATATAAAGCTAGTTTTATTTTGTCTCGTTTGTGTCAGCTCATTACATTTCACCGTACAGACATCACGTACAAGGTTATGCGTTGTAAATAAAATTTTTTGCGGTTCTCAGAAACAGTTTTTTTTTATCGCCCGAATCACCAGAGGCTCATAAACGAGAAAATTGCGGATTAAATATTTCGAGTGATGGACACGGGATGTTGAAACGTTAATTACGGTTTCATAATTCTGTCATGAATAAATTTCAAACGTAATACATATATGAATTTATCAACTGTAGCTTTTTAAAATCTGAGTTTTAAATATTGTAATGGAGTTCGTGTTGTTTGGTCATTCGAGTGTACTTCCTGCTTTCTGCTCCCGAAAGTAAAGCCTCTGGACGGCTTGAGCGTCACAGAGCAACACACTTCTGTTCCCACGTACCTGCTCTTAAAGGCTGAATTAATGTTGTACGTTAATGGAAAAAAATGCATTCGTGAATCTATAAGTTCATTCTGGGGACGTGGTTTTTGCCTCAGGACCTTTATTAACGGCAAATGTTACGCAGTAACACAGGACTTAACTTCCGCTGTCTAAAAACATAAATAAAATTATAACTATAACTTTGCCTATGGTTCTGTATGGGTGTGAAATTTGGTCTCTGACATTAAGGGAGGAACATAGACTGAGTGTTTGAGAACAGGGTGTCGAGGAGAATATTTGGACCGAAGAGAGATGAAGTGACAGGAGGTTGGAGAAAACTGCACAGTGAGGAGCTTCATAACTTGTACTCTTCTCCAAGTGTAATTAGAATGATCAAGTCAAGGAGGATGAGATGGGCAGGGAATGTAGCACGGATGGGGAAGAGGAATGCATGTAGGATTTCGGTGGAAAAGCCAGAAGGACAGGTACCACTAGGACGACCTAGACATAGGTGGGAAGATGATATTAAAATGGACCTTAGATAGGATAGGATGGTATGGATTGGATCAATTTGGCTCAGGATAGGGACCAGCTCTTGCGAACACGGTAATGAACCTTCGGGTTCCATAAAATGCCGGGAAATTGCTGAATAGCTACGCAACTGGCGGCTTGTCAAGACGAGCTCAGCTGCTTGAAGTCAGTTTATTAAAAATAAAATGTACTTCCTTTGATTTGATCTTATCATGAAGATCCCATCTTCTGGCATATTACGCCGTGTGGTCTGGTAGAAGTTTATGTTTTCGAGGAACGTATTGCCTTCTTCAGGGTCGGTGATTAAGCCAAACATGGAAGTAACAAAAAGCACAACGTCACATATTGTTCTTCAAAACTGGCTGTAGCCGTAGCTTTAAAAGCGTCACTTGCAAAACGTGTCTTGCTCTTGAGAAGGCTGGAAAGGGCACAGGTTCCAAAATGCATCGCGACCTCCGCTGTACATCTGTACATCTGCTCATCTAGAGTCATGAGGTTGGGAGGGGGGCGGGTTATTCGTAAGGTCTGTAGGGGTTAATATATGTAAATTGTAGGATTTGAGGTTGTCACCATGGTTGTTGTGAAGAGTACTATCTTCTAGAATATAACGGCAAGTAATCCGTTGAAAGTCAACCGACGTTTCGGAAGAAAATTTTGCCTCTATCTTCAGTTCAGGTTCGAAGAATAAGAGAAGCAGTGTATCAGCGTGGAAGCAGATGACAAGCAGAGCAATCGTCTTACCGAAATTTCAGATTCTATAAGAAGCGGGAGGGGAAGGAAAGACAGCAAATCAGTTCCCATTGGCTGGCACGTAGGGCAGTTTGAACCGCCCGTACCCATTGGCTCTCACCTTCAACCGAGCGCACCAGTAGGAGGCGAGAACAGATGCTTGGTTATTCTTCGATTTTGAAGATGGAGGCGACATATTCTTCCGAAACTTCGGTTGACTTTCAACGGATTACAGGAAGTTATATCCCAGAAAATATTACTTACTTACTTACTTATGGAGCTGAGTCCTTCTTGAGAAGCCGTCAATTCTGCAGATGTATGAATATACAAGGGGTGGGCCTCGGCCCTTGCACCGCGACCCACAGTGGTCTATTGTGCTTCAATTGTGCAGATACTCAAGAATTTCCCAGCATTTTATGGAACCCGAAGGTTCATTACCGTGTTCACAAGAGTCCTCCACTGGTCCCTATCCTGAGCCAGATCAATCCAATCCAATCCATCCAATTCTATCGAAGATCTATTTTTATATTGTCCGCCCACCTACGTCTTGGTCTTCCCAGTGGTCTCCTTCCTTCTGGGTTTCCCACCAGTATCCTATATGCATTCCTCTCCTCCCCCATTCGTGCTACATGCCTTGCCCACCTCATCCTCCTTGACTTCATCCTAATTAAACTTGGAGAAGGGTACAAGCTCTGATTACTCTTAACGTAAATCGGTTTGAATCAATGCGTTTCTTTGCCATTCTCTTTTTAATGTCTATATATACACGTATTACAGGAAGAGGATTCCCCATTAAGGTCTGCACTCGAGGCATTGTACTTTAGCGCCATCTTTAAATCGCCCATAACTGTCTTCTACAACCCTTCTGTTCTTAGAGCGGTTCTTTCCCTCTTCCCATCTCATTTCTTTCAGGTCTTCTTCTTTGAATGACGTTTATTAATTACCTTCTGCTCTGGGCTGTCACGTGGGGGTGTGCAGAGACGTTTCTTTCCCTGCAGCGTTGGATTTTATTGCTCCCGGCTAATCGCATTATTTGTTAATTTCATACCGACCGTTTTATCGGTCGAGAGAGGCAATGCCATTGCAACGGGGCCATTGGAAATTACTGGATCTCCGTTCTTCTGAAGGGAGGAGAACATTTGGAAGACCTAGATGTAGACGAGATTCAGAGGTCCCGGGTTCGATTCTCGGCGCTGCCGAATTTTCTGGGAAGTAGTGGGTGTGGAACAGGGTTCTCTCAGCCTCGTGGGGGTAATTAGGAGCTATTTCAAGGAAATAGCGGCTCCGGTCTAGAATACGGAAATTAACGGCCGTGGCGATTCATTGCGCTGACCACGCGACACCCTCTGTCCTCTAAAGTTGACATGAACTTCTCCGACAAGCGGCGGTCGCTCGGGCGTTATAGTTCTCGTGCGGGCTACAGGCCACGGAGTTTCTTTTTTGTTTGGATCATAGAGAAGATGGACTTGAAGGTTTGGTCTCATCGTGCTCAGGTAGAATTAATGGAGGGCTCTTGTGAACACGGTAATGAACCTTCCCTGTCCAATCAAATGGGACATATGGTTGTGGGTAGGAGGATAACATTAAGTTGGATCTTTGGACTTTATCGGTTTAGGATGTGTTTTAACAATATAAATTCCGGCATTGCGTCTATGAATTGTATTTATATGTTTTATGTGATTCTCAGAATAATCAGCGATATTTCTCAAAACTGCATTCTCAAGTTGGTATTTATAACGAAGAACTGTGGGGTTTTCTGCGAGGTAAGAACTGAATTTTTAAATATTACGCGAAACGAATTCGTGTTCTAGGCGGTTAAAACGTGTATGTAACAAGATTGCTTGTTTGTTAGGTCTCTTAGGCTTTTCCTGCGCAGCGTGTAAATATGAACGGATATGTGAAATGTCAGTCTCTTTGGCAGATCACGTACTGAAGTTCAAGAACCCTTGGACGAAAGTTGACGAAATTTGAAATCAACTTTATGATATTGAATGTCACCAAAAGTTTTAATTTTGTACATTCTATAACTGAAAAGAACTGAACCCACGAATTTCTGAGTTGGGAGCGACACAGTATCAACTACAGAAATTCAGTAGCAACCACGTTCAGCCAGAGGCACTCTTTCGAAAACTGAGGTTGAAATCCCGGTGTGACAGTAATTCGCATAAGAGATGGCGCTTAAGGTCTCTTTTACATATTACATATCCACAACAAAATATTGTCACGTGTTTGTGGGTGTGACTAATAATAACGACGTTTGGATTGGATGATTTGATTTATTGACACCATTTTTTACAATCACTTGTAGTCACAATCAATTACAGTAACTCTTGATAACTCTTCACCCGAGCCTATCTTCCTTCACTGTCTATGGCTCACTCAGTTCTGATCTCATGTGATCTGATCTCCTATTCTGATCTGAGCAGTGACTGGCTCAATTCTGGTCTCTCTTTTTCTCAAGTCTGTCTTCTGCTGATCCGACTGGCCTGGGTCTTCTTGTATATGGTGAGGTCGGACCGACAGAAAACATTTATTTATCACACGGCGAAAGGCTGGTTTCCAGGAATCTATCTCCATAGATACTTATTCTGCCAACTCGTTCCTTACGAATGGGTCTACATGTCACATTATTATAAATACTCACAGAATAGACACGATACACTGAAACAAAGTACAGAACATATTTCGCGACCTAGTACATAACTTACATTCATGGAACGAGTTGCAGTCAGAAAATTCGTTGCTATAGTAACCTGAAATTATGTAATGTGAGGTACATGTGGGTCACGAAACTTTTTTATGTTAAATGGGAATATTTGTAACTTTAGTAACCACAGTAACCTGTCTTCTGAGCTGTAAGGAATTTGTCACGCAACAGAATGTGAGTGCAGAATGCCAAGGCGCAAAGAAGGCACTTGGAAATTGGGTGCAGCGCGGTGCTGAATGCACGTTTACAACGTCTACATTTTTAACTCCAAAAAGTTGCCCAGGAAGAAGTTGAAAGCTGATTTAGGACGAAGCAACACCTTAGAAATATTGAAATGGTTCATCAGAGCCCTTCAATTACGTAGCGAATGTGTAATACTCATTTTATTTTTACTTGTAAGAATTCTCTGGCAAGCCTAGTCAAAGAAAAGCAAATAAAACTTGTAAGAAGGAAAATAAACCGCCCCGTGCAGATAGACTGCCGGCCCATTAGTTCCGTGAAGTTGGTGAGCGTTTCAACAATGGTTTGGGGGGGGGAGGGGCTGCTGTAATGCGCTTGCTGGATGAAATGGTAATTTCGTTGGAAGAACATCAAATTTGAATTATTCATTTTAGTCTATGAGTGTAACTTTTCCCCCCCCCCCTCTTAGAAAAGCTCATAAAAAAGGGAAAAATAACTTGTGTAAACGAATTATTCATGAAATGTTGATTTTTAAACTTGATTTTGTTGTGACGATACTTTAAACTTATCGCAGTACAGTCACGTTTTCTAAAGACCTAACGAACTCCTTTTCTTTTGTTTGTTTCATATTCGGTTAATTCCGTCTCATTTCAGTTATTTTAAAGCTGTTTGACCTAAAAATACCTTCAGGAATTATTAGTTTCCGAAATGAATATATAAGCAAGTAAGTAAGTAGAGGTATCCCTGTAACAGTCCGAGTAGGCCCATAGGGTTATGAGATGTTGAGGCTCCCACAGTTTGTTGATAATCTGCTCACAGATGGCGGTGAGATTGCCAGCCTTACGTGCCGGCCGCCCTTTACCCCTAGGAATATTCCTCGTACTCATTTCTGTTAGAGACTGAGTCGACACCAGGGCTATAGTGCAGCTGGAAAGACAAGGTAAATTTAAAAAATCCACCTCGTCGGGTTTCGATCCCTCGACATTCCGGCTTGTAGCATAGTGCGTCAACTAACTACGCTACCGCATGTCCCCCCCCCTCGAAAATAATATAATATAATACTCGGCTGAGAATTCACTATTTTTAGCGCGTAGAGAGAGGGGGGGGGAGAGGCAGAGAAGCGAAGAATAAAGAGTGAGTAGGGAGAAGAAGGGAAGTAATGAGAGAGAGAATATTTTGAGGCGGGAAGAGAAGCATTTTCGTGATTTGAATGCTCCCAGTCAGTGCCCCTTCGTCCTTCTGACAGAGGTAAGTTGTAGGTAGGGTAAAGTGCTGGGAAGTGAGGATGATAAATCATTAGGAAGTGGACTTTCTTATGAGCAGAGAGAAGGTGATGAGCTGAGGATTTACTATAAATGATCGATTTCTTTATGTTGACACTCGAACGACTTCATTAGGGCAAATTTTGACTTAACATTTGGAGGACCATAAGACTATCATGGTGAAATTATGATTTGAACCTGGAAGTCAGTAACTAGCTCAGCATTGGGATGATACACAGATCTATTAAACGTAATATTTATGTATTAAATTCGTACCTCGCAGGAAGCACCTTGAGCCTGTGTCACAAAAATCAACCACTTAACCCTTTGTAAGGAAATAATCTCTGTTTGTTCTGAGAATTGTACAGAACACACAAATATACTCTGTGAGGGCAAAAGGCGGCGTGATAATTGTGCTTTGAAAGGTTAATACAAGGAAATATTACAAAATGTAAAGGGGGCATCCATAAAAGGCGGTGCTTCTTTATCGCGTAAATAAATCAGTGGTCATAAAGCGCTCAGCCCGGAGAAGCCAGTGTTTATATTGCTGGATTATGACTGAAGTGGGTGGACGAAGGGAACATACGCTAGACGAACTCTGTTGCGGGTACGCGCCTTATTTTGCGATCCTATTCTTTGAATTGACCGCCTAGTCTAGTGACCTGGTCTAGTGGTCAAAGTTCCTGGCTACAAATACAGAGGTTCGGGGTCAATTCCCGGCGCTACCAGATTAACTGAGAAGTAGTGGGTCTGGAACGGGGTCCATCAGCCTCGTGAGGATAACTGAGGAGCTATTTCAAGGAAATAGCGGCTCCGGTCTAGAAAACCGAGCTTAACGGCCGTGGGGATCCGTTGCGCTGACCATGCGACACCCTCTATCCGCTAAAGTTGACACTAACTTCGTCGACAAGCGGCGGTCGCTCTGTCGGTATAGTTCGCTTACGGACTACAGGCCACGGAGCTTGTTTTATTTTATTTTTTTTTAATTTATTCTTTAAATTGTGTACCGAGCAGGTTGGCTCAGCGGTAACACTATGGAATCATGTTAGAGAAGTGCTGGCTTCCAGTCTCGACTGGGACAGATTTCTTGCTTACTGTCTCCAGGGAAATGCATAGGTAACATAACGATTCTGTCACTGCCATTTCCTTCCAAATCCTTTGCAATTTCTGTTTCATGATACCGTTGTAAGCCTTTCGGTCTAGGTAGTGACTGAGTTACAAGCGAAACAGTTTAATGTCGCCACGAAATAGGCTTGTCTTCCAGAGATTTCTTAGTTTTCCATAGGGGGATCTTTGTGCAGCACGCGTTAGAGAGGGCTCTCGGAATGTATGTTAGACCCTCCGCCGTTGAACTGAGTAGAATTCAACTTATATTTCAATACATAATAATGTAATTAAATTATTGTCTTGTTGATTCTGACCTTGAGTCATTGCAACGTGTGGATATGGGCTGTGTTAATGATATTTCGGAGATAATCTTCAGGGTACTGAATGTTCGTGCCTATGTAAGTTTTTAGAGAGTTATATTTTCTGGAACATGCCGTGTAGTTCGTTGAAAATCAATGGATGTTTTCAAGGAATATTCTGCATCCATCTTCAGGTTTGAAAATACTCCAAGCAAGAAACCTACGTGAATAAGACATCGGTTGATTTTCAACGGAATACACGGCGTTATATCTCCAGAAGGTGGAACTCTTCTTAACTACCGCTGTAATAACCTGCTATACTACTATATATTTTTCTTCCAATATACCAGCAGGTGTGGGGGAAACGTGGGGTCTGGTGTTCGATCCCGGGCAGAAGGGACGGTGGAGAGGGAAATTCTACAAAACTGTCTCATTATGAGCAAAGAAATTCACCAAATAGACTGACCCTAATCTGATTTACTCACTTTAAATATTAATATGGAAGTAGAAGTGCCTCCGAAACGTCCGAAGCACTGTCTATATCTACATGGTGTAGATAGCGAATAGCGGAACTCTGAATTCAGTGCTCAGTTAATAGCGGTAATTAACTGTACCTCGAATTTTCCTGCTCGGACGTGTGATGTGCTGTTCTTCCTGCAAACCGGCGTCATTTAGCTCTGGAAGATGTCGTCCTCTTCTCTGGGCGTCGCGGTACCGCCGTCTGGGCGAGGTTTGTAACCGTCCTGAATAAATCACGTTTACATCAAAAACCCATTTTCTGTCCGATCTTTTATTCTTCCGGTTCGTTTGCTTTTTTAGTTAGGTCTTTCTGCTGGCCTGCCGACTGCAGACGAAGGAGAGGACAAATTCCCGTCCTCCGGCCTTACTTTCACCAAGCGAGTTGACCGAGCGGTAAGGCTTTGTACTCGCACCCGGCACGTCCCGCTCCGAATTTCGGCCCGGACGCCTCCTACCTTGACTCAAGTTCTTCGTGGATTTATGAACTCTCTGTAAGACCCATTTCGGGACATTGAAGGACGGCCGGTGCGTGAGGCTGTGAGCCGACCGTCTAGAAAATATGGGAGTCTCGACGTCTCACAACCCTATGGGCCTCCGCGTCCTCTTACACGGTTAGATTTTACATTCATAAAATTTGGCGACCATCTACCAGTCTATATGGCATCGCAACTCAGAAAACCTTCATGTTCATAATTTACCTGCGTGTGTACCTCACAACACGCCCACAAAACAAACAAAAAACTCCGTGGCCTGTGGTCTGCAAGCGAAGTATACCGACCGAGCGACCGCCGCTTGTCGGCGAAGTTAGTGCCAACTTCTGCGGATAGAGGGACAAAACCCGCACTGAATTGTTGATTCCTGCGATTTGCATTTATTTTTCTCTGCTCGTGTTTTCGGTCGCTTTCGTACAGCCCCGTGACAGGCAGAAGCTGTCACTTTCATGAACACGTATGGAGGCTGGAAGCAGAGGCACCTCCACTCCACGCCCACTTTAGTTCCATTAGATTGGAAGCTGAAAGGACCCGGGAGTTAATCTTGACACTGTGGAAAAGAGGAAAATCTCTTTCCAATCCCGGGGAATGAACAGTGATTTCTAAATTTTCCAGCTTGTAGCTAGTCGCTATGCCGGCTGATCTACCGTAGTTCCTCTTCATTTGCTGTACTAAATTTTAAATAATTTCAGAATTGCGATTATTGACCCACTTACCTTAATGTGAAAAGATAAAAGAGGCTCATGAAATTGCCGTGCTGTGTGCGTGTCTGTATCCCACCTCCATTTTCTTTTTGGTTTTCTATATAGTAATAAAATTAGGCGATTAGTTCTTCCCAGAACTTATTGTTACAGAATAAGGAAAATAAGCCAGAAAGGAAGGCAATACATTTAATAGTAATATCAATTATTAGCAAATTTTCCTTAATTTGAAACAAGTTGAAGGAGGCTTATAAGATCACCTCGCTGTCTGTGTATCCTTCTATGTCTCTTCATTTGTCTGCTTATGGCCACAAATATTTTAGGGTTGTAAGACTTGTGGGATCACCTTGCTATCTGTGCATCCCCTCAGTTTTTGTTAGGAAGCTTATGAAATCATCTTGCTGTCTGTGTGTCTCTCCCCCCATTTATTTTGGTTTTCTATGCGGTGCGTGTCGTATCAAAAGAAAATTGTTATTCCCAGAACTTATATATAGATATATATTTGTTATGTGAAGTTTTGAATTGAAACACGTTCGAAATGTCGCAGAATTTCAATAAGCCCAGCAAAATTATCACTACTTCCGGTTCCTTTTGTATCACAGGTTTCCGTTCCTGCGGCAACCCTGAAACGTCTTTCCTGACGTAATGATATTCGACGGAAGAAAGTTTTTATTTCGCGCCGTTCGAGACTTGCAACATTCAGAGTGCTCCATGTTCTGCCTCCCTCGCCAACTTTTTACCTCCTCTACTTACAGGGCGCAGAGGAGGAGCAAGATTAAAGAAATAAGACGCCAAGTCCCTTGCTGTAAGTCACATACAGAATATTCAAGTTACGAGCAGCCTCCGCCCTAATGCCCTTGCAGGGCTTCCTCGGCTTCCAGTGTAAACCTTCGGTTGATGTCATAAAACTTCATATTTGGTTAATTTCGTTACATTGATGTAACGCTGTATAATCTGGTGGAAGGTCACTGACATTTCGGATAAATGTACGACCCTCTTCTTCAGGGTGAAAGTGTAAACAAAACAACCAACCTCAGCTTCCTTTGCAAGCCAGTGCATTCCACTATCGTCTCACCCTTCCTTCTGTTTGCCTGTTTCCGCTTTTTTGCTTCCTTTTCCACCCTGAAGATGGAATCAATATATTCCTCGGAAATAAACGGTGTCACATCCCTGACAGCAGTACTGTTCATAATGTATAATGTTCAACGTGTCAATCAACGCCAACTTTAGCGGATGCTTGCTACATGCTCTGCCGTCCCATCTTCATTTTATTATAATCTGGGGAAGAGTACAAATTATGAAGCTCCTCATTATGTAATTATCTCCAGTCTCTTGTAATTTAACCCTCTATTTTTTTCCCTTGGCACTTCAGCCCCAGTGGGCCTAGGCCTACTTCCATGAACTTCTCCGTTCACTTCGGTTTTCCTAGATCTTAGACATACGGTAGGACTCCTTGGGCGGGTGATCAGCTCGTCGCAAGGCCTCTGCCTGTACACAAACACAGAAAAACGCACACACACAAACTAAACCTCCATGCCCTGAGTGGGATTCGAACCCACGATCCCGGCTTCCGAGCTAGCGAAGACAGTGCATGCCTTAGACCGCTCGGCTACCGTGACCGGCACAATTTCACCCCTTTAGGATACACATATTCTCTTCAGCACTCTCACACTATGTACTTCCGCTCATGTGGGAGTCCAGATTTCACACCTATACAAAATATAGGCAAAACTGTAGTTTTTAGCCTAATCACTTATTTTTAAGGACATAAAAGAGCCTTATGAGGTCAGCTGACTGTCTGTGTCCCCTTTTAATTCTTGTTACGCGGCTTGTGAGGTAATCTTGCTTACGTTTTCAGATAGCAAACAAAATGCAGCAAGGACAAGGCTATACGAATGTCCGTGGCTGGCATTTTGTGGGCTAATCAGCCTTCACACTGTTTTCCGAAAACATAGCCTCATTACACTGTGTTTTTACGATATCAAAAGCACGGCTGCCCAGTTTGAACAACAACTACGCGACTGATTTTGTTAGATTAGGGGTCTATCAGATTTTTAAACGCAGTAATGCACGCGTTTAGCTAGTAAACATTGTTGCGGGAAGTGTTGGTAATTGTCTGCATTCTGTAAATAACGGAGAGGTTTAGGCCGCACCTGTGTTTTCTTTATATTGCATCGTGTTTATCAGAGCGTGTTGTTCGATAATCGATATGGCATAACAAAAATTGGAATTATTATTACAATTACTTGAAAATGTTATCCCTGGAGACGAAAATACGGTTTAAAACAATAATTAGCTACGGGTGTGTTTGGCAGAAATGTGGTTATAACGTGAAAATTATCATGCAGCAACTTTAAAATTCAGTTATAATGGACACTCTGTCTACATTTCGCAAACATTTACAATACAGCATCATAACACATCAAAAGTGTCTGTATTTTTACGTAGAAGCACTTCAGAGCTTTGTAATCGGAGTCTATACGTAACTGTATACGTGTTTTCTGCTGGGGCCGACCCAAGGCTGTATAACGAGGATTACAGGCCCGCTTGAATCAGAATTGATGGAGTCTCCTGAGACGGCAGTCGAAGATGATGGAGAAGGGAAGACAGTGTGTCACATAGCGGTAACGAGCTGTATAAGTATGCAGTGAATACGAGTACGTGACAGTATTTAATTAAATTAGTAAGATTAGAAAGTTTTAATTTCAAAAATTACATTGCAACCTCGGGCAATGTCTTCGAAATGTTTGGTCAAGTCTGAAACGTAACTCGGTTAACCGTCAGAAGAGTTTTGATGTTATTGAGGCAGAAGATTCTCAAACAGACAGGAAATAGTGGAACAGCGTCTGCTTTTAAGGTATTCTTTAAACAGTAAAAAACAAGTTTGCATATGGAGGTTCTGTCTGTGTGTGACCTGCTTTTGGGACATAAAGCATTTGTCGGAGTTCCTTAACATTCAAAACTGGAAACATTCACTTGGAGCTGTCGGGAAATTTCGGTTTTCTTTGATGTTACTTACTCATGGAGTTGAGTCCTTCTAGAGGAGAAGACAAACCTGCAGCTACTCAAGAATTTCCCAGCGTTTTATGGAACCCCAAGATTTATTACCGCGTTCACAAGACACTCCACTGGTCTCTGTCCTGAGCCAGATCAATCCAATCCATACCATCCCATCCTATCTCTCTAAAATCATTCTAATAGTGTCCACCAACCTACACCTTGGTCTTCCCAGTGGTCTCCTTCCTTCTGGGGCTTTCCCATCAATATCCTACATACATTCCTCTTCTCCCCATCCGTGCTACATGCCCTGCCAACCTCATCCTCCTTGGCTTGATCATTCTAATTATACTTGGAGAAGAGTACAAGTTATGAAGCTGCTCATTGTGCGGTTTTCTCCAACTGCCATTGATATTAATGGACAGAAAGTTTAATTTAAATATGGCCATATACGAACTCAGTTTATCCCATGAACAGTTTTACAGATTGTATTTAAATTTGAGTTAGAGGAAGTCCGTTAGAAGCTGCCGAGTAATTACGGCTTTCAGCCTAATTGATTTATAGCAATAAAGCCTGGTTTTTATCTTGGGAGCCGGGATAGCTCAGTCGGTATAGAGACGGACTGCTGGCTTGACGGCCGGGGTTCGTTTCCCGAAAGGGGTTAAGAGATTTTTGTTCACAGCGTTCAGACCAGTTCTAGTGACCATCGTCCTATAAAAAGGGTACCGGAATTTTTTTTCCCCGGGGGTAAAGCAGTCGGGGCAGAATCTAACTGCTCACCTCCATCTAGTGTTGAGGTCAAGAATGATGAAACTATNACAAACATCCATGCCCTGAGTGAGATTCGAACCCACGATCCCGGCTTCCGAGCGAGCGAAGACAGTGCATGCCTTAGACCGCTCGGCTACCGTGACCGGCTAGTGCCAACTTTACCCTTTCTAATTCAAGTAGGGCTATGTATTTTTCCGTATGCCCCATAAACCAGTTTTCATATATATATATAAGATTATTTCCCATTTTCAGCCGATATTGCTGTATAATAAAGACGTAGGTGTTTTCCATTTATCGCCTGAACGCACCCACAGACTTTGTTCGATTCTGTGTGGGGGATTCCCACTGTTTTGCTTTTCGTTAGTCACATCATTAACCTCGTTTAATAAACTAAAAAGAATAACGCTATGTAAATATTTGTAAGCTGCACTGTGAAGTACATCCCTTGCAGTCTTTTTTAGGTTTGGAGCGAATTCATAAAGCAACGCACCGTCTTAAATATTACGATGCTAATAGAGCGCAGGTCTCAGAGGTTCGCTCTACTGACAGAATTCCCTTGCATACACAGCAAACGTTCGAAAAGGATTCAGAGAACTCATGTTAACAAAGGATGTCAACGTTGCAGATATAAGGAATTTTTTCGTGAAAAGACAGGAAGTATTACGTCATTGTACCTCATTAGGCCTAATCGCCTTCCAGGTACGTCATTATCCATCACGTGACCGTCTGATATATCCGTCCTCCTGTGCTCTGTCACAACGTAAGCTTAGAGCGTCTGTTGTTGTCCATTCTCTCAGGATCAGTGTGACATTTTCGTGTAGAATTCCGTTTCTTTCTGACATTATTATCCTCTTCGATGTCGATTCGTCGTGTGAATTGCTGCTGACCCTCGCCAGCACAGTCATTCATAAGTTCGGATCCCGCAGGACTGAAGACCGTATTTTAGTGTCCCGCGATTCTGGGATTCCTGCAACCAATGTTGTCTTCGATGTGACCCCGTGTAGTATATAGCAACAAACTTTTCGAAGGGGAGTGGTGAATTACACGCTCTGGTAAAATAAAAGGTACAGCTATCCCTGTAAAAGGCCGTGGAGGCCCATAGGGCTGTCAGACGTCAAAGCTCCCACATTTTCTAGACAGTGGGTTTACAGATGATGGTGAGGTTGTCAACTCTACGCGCCGGCCGCCATTTACCCCGAAGATGAATCCTGATACTCATTCCTGTTAGAGGTTGCGTGAACCCCAAGGCCATAATGCAGCTGGAAGAACTGGGTCAATTAAAGAATCCACCTCATCGGGACTGGAACCCGCGACCTTCCGGCTTGTAATACAGTGCCTCAATCAACTACGCTACCGCGTGCCCCCCACACGCCCTGAGAACTTCAAACATTGCCTTACAGTGTTTCAGTATGTCCGTATGTTTGTATTTGCGTATCGACGAAGATTGCATGGGCTGGGAATACAGAATGAAAGAGAGGAAGCAGAGAGAGTTTTGGTAAAGAAACCTGAAGGATAGGTACCTCTTGGAAGAACAAGTTTGGAGGACTCAATTGAAATTAATCCAAAAGAAATATGATTGGAGAATGTGGACTCGCTTCATCTGGCTCAGGATGGAGACAGCTGGCGAACTCTTGTGAAGGCAGTAATAAACTTTCGGGTTCCAGAAAGTGCTAGAAACATGTTGGCTAGCTGAGCGACTGTTAATTTCTCAAGAATAACCTTGCCCCATGTAGTGAGTTGGAGTGTGTGGAAATTGAAACAGTAATCCGCTATCTCACCGAGGCATTGCAGCATCCAAACCCGATTCCACTTCCCCCTCTGGGGTGACTGTGTGGCCCCACGCTCGTTCGGTAAAGTGTAATCACAGGATTCAGAGAATGTTCATCAAGGCGCAATGTATACCGCGAAACCACCCGCCAACGAAACTCTGTCACTGATTAATCCTGTTAAGTCTGATTAAGGCAATTAAAGCTCTGTTATTATCGATTAATCCGTATTCGGTTTATCGTTAGTGAGGGTTACAGGCGCAGTGAAACGTGTCTGGTATTCACGTGTAGTGGTTTGTTTGTGCCACTCTGAGGTTCCGGCTTTTGTGTGCACGCAGAGTTGTCCCCTGGAGTACACTTGAGAAGTGAGAAGAATTTATGGTTCTCACAGTGGTCCTTATGAAGAGTACTCCTAGCTTCTGGAATGTGACGCCTTGCAGTCCTGGCCTATGTTCACGGATAGTACAATAAGCCAAGCAGAAAATCCTCAAGGAGCAAGTGACAAGCTGACCTCCACTCTCCAAGCTTAATATTCTTCAGCCTTGAAGATGGAAGCCGTATGTTCCTCAGAAAATTTGGGAAAATTCTATCAGACTAAACGGTGTCACCGTAAGTTTTTTTTAATATTTAAATGTTAAACATAAATGTTCATACATAGTTCTCTGTAATTGTATCATTTATGTCTTACGAAGAAACAAAGGCATGAAGCAGCATTCTCCCTGAGGGCGGCCGCACACCAACCGCGTCAAGACAAGCATCAAGGCATGAGACAAAAGACGCAGTCTTGCTTCATTCGTGATTCGTCAGCATCATGACTCAGACCGGTGTGCGGCGGTTTTCATAATCTCATTCGTTTCAACTGTGCCCTTTCTTTGCGTCATGTCGCAGACATCGTGTCTTGATTGTTACATATCTTGACGCATGCCGGTGTGAGGCCTACCTAACTCATCTGCAGTAAGGAACATCGTAGTGATTCATCCGCTCCAGCCACAAAACAGAATCTCCTGAACACATTTTACAGTCACAAAAATCATGAAAGAAAGCTGATTGAACAGATGTTGCATCAACTGGAGTCAGGGAAGAAAACCGACTGAACAGATGTTGCATCAACTGGAGCCACGGAAGAAAACCGACTGAACAGATGTTATATTAACTGAACTCTTAGGAGAAAACCGACTGAACAGATATTACGTCAACCGAAATAGCGAAAGAAACCCGGCTGAACAGATGATAAACTGAATCGACGAAAGAAAACTGACTGAACAATTGTTACATCAGCTGAAACAGAAATAAAACAGGCCGAACAGCCACGAAACAAGCGAGCAGGTAACAAATGATGCAGAAAGAGGAACTGTAAGTCTAGTCTAAGCTACGAATGAGGCAGAGAGTCAAGAGAAATAATTACAATTAAGGTTAGAGACCATAAAAAAGAAAGTAAAGCGACAGAAGGCGAAAGACGAGAAGGGAAAGACAAAAGTAGTTAAGTTTTAACGAGAGTTCATCCTTCGCGAGTCAATAACTTCATTTTTTTCCCCTTTTTATATCTCCTTTCTTCCCCATTACTTTCGTTGGTCTAATGCCTCCTGTTTCGTAAGAACTTTTATGTACATTCCCTGATCGATTATGTATGACGTTACAGTGCGTGAGGGCTCATCTCGGGCAGAGACGGGCAGTAGCGGCTCTGAGCCATAGCCCGCGCAGGCTGTCCCAGCTGCCGGACAGAAATGAAGGGGCTCCTGTGAAATTCAATAGCCTATTTAAAAACGTAACTGACTAATTAACTAAATGGAGCTGAGCCCTTCTTTAGAAGCCTCCAGTTGTGCAGCCACTCGAGAACTTCCCAGCAATTTATGGAACCCGAAGGTTCATTACCGTGTTCACAAGAGCCCTCCACTTGTTCCTATACTGAGCCAGATCGCTCCAGTCCATACCACCCCCATCCTACCCCTCTAATATCCATTTTAATATTATCCATCCACTTATCTCTTGATATTTCTAGTGATATGCTTCTGGCTTTCCCACCAATATCCTATATGCATTCCTATCCTCCCCTATTCGTGCTACATGAGCTACCTCATCCTCCTTGACTTGATCATTCTAATTACACTTGGAGAAGAGTACAAGTTATGAAGCTCCTCATTATGCAGTTTTCTCCAACCTCCCGTCACTTCATCTCTCTTCGGTCCAGATATTCTCCTCAACACTCTCTTCTCAATCACTTTCAGTCTATGTTCCTCCCTTAATGTTAGAGACCAAGCTTCACATCCATACAGAACAGTAAAAATATATAAAACTAACTTAACTCCGTGGCCTGTAGTCCGCAAGCGAACTATACCGACCGAGCGGCCGTCGCCTGTCGGCGAAGTTAGTGCCAACTTTTGCGGATAGAGGGTGTCGCGTGGTCAGCGCAACGGATCCCCACGGCCGTTAATCTCGGTTTTCTAGACCGGCTTAAAAATATATGGAAATGTATAAATTATTAGAGTACTGTACGTCATGTTGCCTTGGGCGGTAACGCGTGTGACATACATTCAGGAGAGTCTGGTTCGAGTCTCGGTCTGGCCGGACACAAAGTATCCCGATTCAGCTTTCAGTCAGTTTTCTCATTCCCTCTTCCTCAAATGGAATGAAGTGCTCGGAGAGATCCTGCCCCAGTGCCACTTTGTCCACCACAAATTCCATATGACCTTACCTGGGCTCGAATCCGGGCCGCCGCGGTGGGAAGCCGGCGATTAACCGTCTGAGCTATGGCACCTGCGTCTCACTCTTTGCTTCCTCGAAATATTCCTCGATCCTGAAGATGGAGGCAGTACGTTCATCCGAAAAGTTGGTGACTTCTACAACCCGTTGCGCTGCCACAAGCCTCAGATGCAGAATTGTGCTTCAGCTTTAGTCATGTGACGCACGCTGCGACTTCCGTGATGACGAAACTGGAGCAGGGCCCCCAGATTCCTCTGCACGCGATGCGCACACACCGAGAATTGTGAAGTGCATGCACCGGCCCGTAAAGCAGCAGGTGTGTCAAGTGGCACACCGCCTATATCTGCTCCATACAGTATTCACACATGAACCTAAGCCAGTACTTAGAAAACAGTCTCTTGGAAAGCACAGCATATCACGTGGTATTTGGAACTTCTGGATGTCTGCAGTCAGAAACATACAATGCGGTTTTACCATGATGATGGAGGCAACAGGCTCCTCCGAAGCGTTACTAACAACATGGTAGAATTAGGTAGGCCGCACACCGGCGTTGGTCAAGGCATGTAAGAGTCAAGACACGATATCTACGACATGGCGCAAAGAAAGGAGCACAGTTGAAACGAATCAGATTATGAAAACCGCCGCACACCGGTCTGAGTAATGATGCTGACGGTTTTATTTAATTGTTATGAGGAGAATCGACGTCATATCGGCTGTCACGAAGCTGCTGCGCATGTGAAGTGAGTTGCGCGCGCAGGTAACCCGACTCGCCCCACCATTTTGGGTGCTCATTCAGTGCGTTTCTCGTTTTACGCGTTTTAGATAAACGCGGCGAATTTTAGGAAAGGAACGTTCCTGTATAACACGGTTTCATGTCGAAAAGCATCAGAATCGATTCACTGCCGCGAATGTCTCAAGTCTCAGCTAAACATAACAGACTGATTGATTGATTATTGGGTTATTTAATAGAAATTACTAAACTGCATCGGTTATACGTATATCGTAGAATGATAGGGCAGCAGGGAATTATAAATTGAGAAGGAATGCTTATTCATTCATTCATCTGTAATCTGTCAAGACGACAGGTCCACAGTCTCTTCCAAAACAGTTCCTCCACTTGATGCGATCTAGAGCTTTCTCCTTCAAATGAAAATATCCTCTTCTCTCCTCTGCCTATAGTCTCTTTCAAAATATTATCGTAGAATTTGCCTGGGGGGACTGAAAGGAACAGGAAACCTAAAAACAGGGAAAGGTTAAGCTGTCCCTGTAACAGGGCATGGAGGCCCATAGGGTTGTGAGACGTCGAGCCTCCCACATTTTCTAGACAATCAGCAAGGTTGTCAGCCTTACGCGCCTGCCTCCTTTTCTCTTAGAGGCTGGGGCGATCCTAGGGCCATAGTTCTGCTGGAAGGATTACATCAATTGAAAAATGTAATGATATTGGGAATCGAACCTGCGACCTTCCTTCTTGTAGAATAGTGTCTCAACCAACTACGCTACCTATTTCAGGATAATTCGTTTCTGGGATTAGATTCCAAGCAGTTACTTCTGGAGTATAGAACAGGAGTGCAGAAAACGGAGCCGTGAAGTTTGGTAGCATGTGAGAAAGGTAATTGATTTATGTACCTTGAAAACTTTCGAGTTTGTGCTCAGTGTTATACTGTATAACTGCAATGTAACGGCCAGCATCCTACACGTGACCTCGCTCAACTCCTCCTCGAGCGAGGATACGTCATCCTCAGCTAGTGACGTAGTTCGTTACGTCATCATTGCAAAGTTAGTAGATTATTTTCAGCATACCGTGTAAATCCGAATATATTTTCAATAAAAGAATGAGAAATATATTTTTTTGACAAAATTGAATATCATTGAGTTTTGCTGGTTACTCTTCACAATCGCATCTTCGTATTCGTCCATAATGACCCCAAAATAAGGCGACCTTTCTCTTTTGAGAAGCATTCTGCATGGGGAAAGGAATTAACCATATAATGGGGCTAACACGGCACAGTCGTACAATTCGTACATTCATTCATCAATGACTGTACAACATTTTGTTGGGCCCTGGCTACTTCTTCAGTTTCGTAATCAATTTTACACAGTCGGTATGTCCCCTTAGACGGGGGATCAGACCCTGAAGATGTAGGAAATATGTTACTCGGAAACGTCGCTGTACTTCACATCCCAGAAGACTGCTTTCTTCATAGTCACCGCCGTGAAAGCCTCAAATCTTAGAGGGCTAATTAATGCTGTTCAGAGAAGTAATCTTTGTTTATTGCAAGAATTGTGATAATGCGGAGTATTTATAATGTTTCAGCAGGTGGTACATATACTAACCACTGATTTATGCATTGGTAAGGAAAGTTCATGGAAACCATGGCATAATAATTCCATTCTGAAGGATTTGCGATACTGCCATCTGCAGTCGCCTCGAGGAAGAGATAAAAACAAAAGACATTTATTAGACGTTTTGATGAGATGATAAAGTTGGGTACGTCGAAAAGTGAACGTGCTGTAATGGCGAGGGAAATTACCCTGTTAAGACACGCGCAGGCGAAAAGAACACGTTTAAAAATAATCCATGATTGATGAGATAGGGCACGCGCTTTGCGTCGTACAGTCAGCCTCAAAACCTGTTTGTAAAAAGCATCTCCTGATACAATGAAGAACCTGTCATCAGCTCTGATATAATGCCCTGAGTTGGACTCGAACCCAGGAACCAGTGACCTAGCAGTGATTGTGATTGGTTAGTTCATAATTATAGCAAGAAATTTTGGGGAAAACTAATCTGTTACTTGTCTTTGATACGTCATTTTTCCGACATTCAGGTGTTAGGAAAACACTCACAGACACCCATAGAGCAAGGTGATGTCATAAGGCTTCTTTAATTTTTTCAAAATGAAAAATGATATATATTTGTTATAGCTGTAAGTGTATTTTTGTGTGATGTGTTTTCTTTGAATGTGGTGTGTTTTTTTGTTTGATGTGTGTATTTGTGTGTTGTGTCTTATTGTAGTACCACTGCCACCGGGCAAAAATCAATTTGCAGTTTAAATAAACAATAATAAATAAATAATAAGTTAAGCTAATTAAGTTATACTTCTGCATCTCGAAACACCACGGCATTAGGAGATATGGGGGCGTAGAAGTATAGCTCCACTATTCATATCCTCATATGCTTAACATTCTAGATTAAGCAGCAGAAAATAGTAGTAGATGGTCGAAACTGCATAGGGACCTGTGATTGGTTTTGTGAACACGGTAATGAACCTTAACTTGCTGGGATATTGTTGAGGAATTGAACAACTGTGGATTCTCAAGAAATACTCGACTCTGTGACAGTTAGTTGTGGCTTAAATATGATTTTATAAGCACGTTTCATGGCTGCCTCCTCGGGAAATATTTTCCAGTCGGAACTCACGTTTCTCTCAGTAGAGCAATGATAGTTAAATGTGATGCAATCACCGCTCGCAACACGTACCGCCATGTTGTTACTCGGTGCAACAACTCTTATACTCCATCTGCAGTTAGTGACGTAGACCGTTACGTCATCATATACTTCCGGTATTCATACGCCGGGGAGGAATTGAAGCATACGTACATAGAGAGGACTGTATTTTTAAGCCGGTTGTTTAAGGACGCCATCGAGAAGCCGGAATAGCTCAGTCGGTACAGCTGTGGGCTACTAGGTGAACAGCTGGGGTTCGATTACCCGCACGGACAGACCGGCTCTGGTCCACCAGCCTCCTATCCAATGGGTATGGGGGGCCCTATACCCGGGGGTAAAGCTGTCGTGGGCGTGTAGCTGAACACACACCTCCATCTAGTGCCGGGTTGAAGAATTGTAGAGTTACACCTCCACCCCTATGCGCCCTCATGACGTGGTGAACGACGCCATCATTATCCAAACTACACAGCGTCAACGATAGGATGATTCTTGAATATGGAGTAAGAACTGGTAGGGGAACCGAGGCACTCAGATGAAACCTAACCCAGTGAATTTTTCCACAACCAGTTTCACATAACATGACACGAGATCGAACCCATCCCTACGGGACTTTTCTTCCGTAAGGTTGGCCACACAAGCTATGACGTAGCCTGCTTCGTAGAGTGGATCGAGTTCTATCAGCATCGTTTTGTTATATTCTCGATGCTTGTCATGTGTTTCGGAATTACAAATTGTCTGTGGTAATCAGAGGCAGTTGATAAATACAAATTTGTCATGTGTCCCCTGAATGTTTTTAAAGCAATAGACACCACTTCGCTTTGTGAAATATAAATAACAAATCAGAAAATATACCAGAGTTTGACTTCAGAGAGAGAAGCTCACGTAAAGGCATGAGCACTGCATGTCACGTCAGAGATCATAGATTCAATTTACGATCACTCTTTCTTTTTTAAAAATTCCGTCATGCATTCCCCCTCCCCCCTCCCTCCCCCCCTTCCTTCCGTGATTATAATCCATATATACGCATTGACATGGACCTCTGTGGGCCTCTGCTAACTTCTGAGAACCGCTGGATTGTACAGCACATAGGCTCCACCGAGTCCATCCAAGCGTTACTGCTTTAATAATTGAATTTCGGCGTATTGAAACCCATAGGCGCAAGAATGCAACTGTGTCGGATAAAAGGGAGCTATATGGACAAAAGGAGGGAAATTTTGAAATTATATTAGTCTCTAGTGATTGGATTTAAAGGAGGCTCAGTGGAGACTGAGAGGTACAAAGAGCATGGCGAGAGGGTACGGGGGGAGTACAGAATGATCTTAGTCCGGACGGCAGCTCTATATCGGTTTAGGAAACGGGGGAAATTTTGGAATATATCCTCCAGGTTCATTTGTTCGTAACTAGGGCCCTCTAACAGAAATGAGTACCAGGAACCTTCTTGGGGGTAAAGGGCGGCCGGCGCGTAAGGCTGACAACCTCACCTCCATCTCTGAGCCGATTGTCTAGAGAAAATGTGGGAGCCTTCACGAATTTAATAGTCGTTCAGTATTCAGCAACCAAAAATGTTCTACAGTTCGTTCGATGTTCGATTTCGTTTCCAGAGTAACGTAGTCGAGGTGAGTGGCGTGTGAGAAAGCATGTGTAGTGTCCCTGCGTCTCCTGACTGCATTTTAAGGGACACCTGGGGTCTGCTGAAAGTCCCTGCAAGTGTACCTGTTAGGATTCGAACGTGATGCCTCACATGTTTCCAGCGCCACCTCACCCAGACCAGTGTTACTGTAGCTATCTTTGCCGGATATTTCTCCCTCATCCCCCCTTTATCCCACCCTTTGCTTCATCACGAGATCTGATTCTCAAGCCCTGAAATCCAATTACAGGATACTCTAACTTTTCAACCTGCTTCCTTTCAGAGTGACGTCACTAGGCACTTGTTTTCTCAGAGATGCTTTCACCGAGCTCTCGAACGAATTCGCCAGTTTGAAATATGTTGATAACCTTTCTCTAGTCTGTCTCGAGAACTACTTTCGCTTCCTTCGTCCGGTTTCATGTTATATTAATATGCAGGCACTGACAATGTTCCGTTTACAGTTCGGTGATGAATATCGTGACGATTTGGTGATTAGACGAGGGGTTTTCATTGGAAGTTTGATTTATTGAACACTTATAAATCACGCATTCGAATTCCCATTTAGCGTACACTAAGTCCTCTCCCTTTCTTGTGTCTTCACCAATCGTTGCCTGGTAACGGCTTCGACACTGTTCTTTATTGCTCACGTCGTTGCCGACTTTCTGCCTTCTCAAAGCTAACTCACGGCCGCACCTAACTAATTACGGCGACTAACTAAGTTCAGTTAATTTGGTCCTTCCATCCGTCAGCATTCAGAGTCAGAGGCGGTTTACCGCCAGGAAGAAACCGAGGAAAGCTTCAGTAAGGATAGCCGATGTCCCGCCTGAGAATCAAAACGAGCAGCTCCCGAATGTCAGTTTCGATTGTTACCGCTACATCAGTCTGTTCACAGTAGGACAGAACAGATCGTGGCCCAAGATCCTGTTTCTCTCTCTCTCTCTCTGTATATATATATATATAGAGAGAGAGAGAGGCAAAATTTATACACCGTCCCGCCGCCATTTTCTTTGACTCTTCTGCCATTCGATAAGGTGGCTCTGGCATTCATGTGACTAGCACCATCTTTTGAGAGAATATCGCACTACAAACTGTACGTTAAGTTTCCGTTCAGCTTCAGAAATGTCCATAGATAATCTCTGTTAAATTAAGTATAAATTTTTGGGCCGCTAAGTGTATATATATATGCCTGTGTATGTAAATACACACGCAATAATATAATGTGTGTGTATATATTTATGGCTGTACAGCCCTTTGTTGAACCTTAACCACTTTTTCAGTTTCCTGATATTTTATACAGTTGGTAGAACTCCTTGGAACGGGGATCAGCCCGTCGCAAGGCAGCTACCTACACACAGGACAACACAAACAGAATAAACGCACACAGACATCCATGCCTCAATTGGGATTCTAACCCACGTTCCCAGTGTTCGAGCGGATGAAAGCAGTTCATGCCTTAGACCGCGCGGCCACTGTGATCGGCTGCGCGTGCGCGTGCGTGTATAAATAATACAATTGTGTAGCTGCTGCGTGGGAACATGGTAACGCAGATAACTCATCGCTTGCACGTAGTGTTAATATTGCCTGTAGGTGGGTCTGTCAGCAGTAGTCTCTCTGTCGTCTGCTAACGACATTTTCAAAACGCGTGTTGAGATCTACTTCTTCAGAACTGTACCTTGTATTCGTTCAAGGCTGTACATTACGGTTTGGTTGCGGGCACTCGAGACTCAGAACTTACGGACTAGAAGACAGCAGTGATCAATATACCAAGTAGTATGAGGTGGGCAGGGCATGTAGCACGAATGGGGAGAAGAGGACGGATTGTGACTATGGACGGTTTTTGGATTGATCGGATTTAGCGGAACGTGCTGTTTCCATCTTCAGGTAAAAAATACGCAAGGATCAGGTTTGGCTTACTCTTCGACACTGAAGAAGGAGGCAGTGTTACGAAACGTTACTTTATTTGTACCGTTTTACGCAGCGTCACCCAGAAGTTATCTTCATAGCCACCGCTCTGAGAACCTCAAATCGAAACTTAATCACAAACTGTAATCCTTGACAGTTTTGTGTTTGTTTATTAATGGTTTATTTAACGACAATTTAAATAGCTCAGAATCGTCGGCCATTTGTGTGTTAATATAACAGTGAATTAAAGACGACATGTAAGAATACGTTTGTGACGTAGTTTGACGTATGCTTTGATGTTTAGTTTATAATTTCCATGTTTTAAAATTGAACAAAAAGATTTTGAAAAAAACGATGGCCTGCTTTGCTTTGATATGACACGGGCTGCATAGAAAACGATGCGTCAAACGTGTGCGTTCGTTACCGCGAAAACATATTTCCCGAGCCTTTGCGTAGCATCGACAGAGGACTTCCAGGAGTTAGTGGGGAGACCCAGACATATAAACACAGAAGCTTCGTCATGGATATCAACGGGTCTCGATACCAAGAATACTGTGCTGGCGAGTACCAGCAGCAATTTAACAGACCTACAGACAGACAGACAAACAGCAAGATGATCACATTACCCTCCTTTTATTTCTTCGAAACGTGGAAAGTTTGATAAAAATGCCTGTAGTTGCCAGTAGAGGAGAAGGAATTTTATTTTCACTGACATTTAAATAAAAAAGAGGTGTTTATAACAGAGTGACTCGTTTCTGGACGAGATATCCCGTTCATAGCATTAGAAGTATTAATAGAATTACATATAAATTTTTGGTTAAATTCTACTTATTGTCCCTTTCATTACACATAGCTTAACTGTTGATGGCGTATTTATTTGTACTGTGTAATATACATAAAGTTGTGCCGCGTTATAATTGTAAGAGGCTTGCGCTGTCAGTGTACATAGTTACTCGCGCTGAATATGTAAGCCGATTCCAGTAAACTATTGGCCCGGAATTCACAGTGGGATAACAAAACATTCGATATGAGAGCCCTCTATCTCGATTTTAACAATCGACTCTTTGCCATGAAGCCAAATATATAGGAATCGAGAAAATGATCGAGAATTCTCGAACTTATCACCACGAGGGTCCTTCTACTCAGCCAATACGGCCTGAGCGTGTGATCACTCAGTAAAAAATGTAAATTTGTCCCTGTGCTTAATAATGTACCAGGTCCATAAAGGTGTATGGAAAAGTGGAGGCATAATTCTGTATACATTTTGTCATTAACGTAAAACGTGAAGATGAAGTTCTATGTGTGCTTAATTAGTTAAACACCACACCATGAAAACGTGATGGTGGAGTGGAGGTATAACTCCATTGTTCTCGACCGCGGCACTAGATGGAGGTGAGTGGTCAGTTCCACGACCCGGCTAGTTTGTTCCTTTGGAAACAACCCCCCCCCCCATACACATTGAGGAGACTTGGAGTAGAGAAAAATGTATTTCCCCTCCAGGGAATCGAACCCCTGTCGTTCAGCCCTTAGCCCGTCGCTATATCGACTGAGCTACACCGGCTTTTGAGCGCTTTGTCACTACAGAGGTGAAGAACTTCGCGACTGCGAGTATGTAATGCAGTGTCGTTAAATTCGCAACGGTCGACAGTCGTTACACCTCGAGAAAGCAAGTGTGTGCTGCCGACTGGCGTTTAGATTAAACCGCAGGGATGGAAGTGTTACTCAGGTTCGCACAGAAATCATTAAGGGATACACTCGGCACGGCGGCCACTGATCGGCCTGTTGTACCTGCCCTGGGTGATTATGATGGTGGAGAATTTGGTGGAATGAAATTGGCAAGGGAAACCGAAGTACTCGGAGAATACCCGCCCCAGCGCCACTTTGTCCATCGCAAATCCCATTTGACCAGACCCGGGTTTGAACCCGGGCCGCAGCTTGAGATATGACGCGGCCTAAAGTTAGAAATTGTGCAGTGAAGAGAATGCTGTGAAACTGAACCTGATATCAGAACATAGTATCTGGCAAATTCATATGCTTTTTTCCGGTTATTTGCACCGTTAATTTCTTTCATTATTTGAAAATTTTGTTTGATATTTGTGTAGTCATAACTTCTAGCGAATGATAACTGAAAACATAATTAAGCGCGTTTCAGTCGACAGGTCCGAACTACAGGGTTGTATTTTCTGTTACATTTTTCAAATATCCTTTCATATATTGATAGAAATACTTATATCAAAATAGCTGTATTGTACACTGTTTGTCAGACATAAGGTATTTCTTCTAGCCGGTCACGGTAGCCGAGCGGTCTAAGGCATGCACTGTCTTCGCTCGCTCGGAAGCCGGGATCGTGGGTTTGAATCCCACTCAGGGCATGGATGTTTGTGTACGTTTTTCTGTGTTTGTCTACAGGTAGAGGCCTTGCGACGAGCTTATCACCCACCCAAGGAGTCCTACCGAATGTCTAAAATCTGGTAAAACCGAAGTGAACGGAGAGTTTCATGAAGGTAGGCCTAGGCCCAAATAAGGGCTGCAGCTGCAATGAAAAAAAAAGAAGTATTTCTCCTAATCATGTTCGTTTGAAGCGGGAGGTTATATGCATTCCGAATTAAGAGGTCCAAATTACACATGCTCTCCATTTCGTGCTTATTATGTGAATATGTGTTTCTATGTTGATATATGAAGTGTCGTGTACTATATAGAGCATAAGGCTTGCGGCTGCACAGTTTGTGCGTGTTATTCCCTGGAGATGGCATTGAATGTCGGCCTGTTTAAATTATTCTACAAGATGTATAGCGCGGTAGCGTAGTTGTTTGAGGCACTATGCTACAAGCCAGAAGGTCGTCTGTTCGAATCCCGATGAGATCATTGGACTTTTCAATTGACCTAATCCTTCCAGCCGCACTATGAGCCTGGGGTCGACAGCCTCTAGCAGAAATGATTACCAGGAATCTTCCTCGGGGGTAAAGGGCGGCCGGCGCGTAAGGCTGACCTCACCGCCATCTGTGAGCCTATTGTCTAGAAGATGTGGAAGCCTCGACGTCTCACAACCGTATGGGCCTCCACGGCCTGTTAGGGATAGCGTTACCTTTAGCTTATAAGATGTATAGAAATGGGAGGGAATACTGGAGAAAGAAGGGAAGAGGAATAGTAGGAGAGTCATGTGATACATACATCTCAGTTCATGTTTAATGTCGAAACGCTCGAGGTTGAAGTAAGAAAAAGTGTGGGTCACAGACCTCCATTAGAAATGGATGCCTCAGGAAGTGTACACAGTCTGGTTTCGTGCTTTGTCGCTATCCCCTGCAATTCTGATTTCGTTTTAAAATTCGAATATTTTTAAACTTAGTTCCATGATGAGATTTTAAATAATTTATGTAAGATTGAAGTTCAAAGATTAAAAGAATTTCATTCATTCTAAAAATAGCTTGAGGGTTGAAACAGGCCGATTAATTAAACGGTTCGTTGCATTGAATGACGCTTTTGAATTCAATAAAATAAAATGAAATGTGTTAACTTTACGGAGCAGAGATGTCTTGTTGCAAACAACTGATAGGACCTGCAGCACGACAAAAGCAATGAAGAACTCCACGTGCTTTCTTATACACGATTTACCATTACTGCGTTACCTTGGAAACGGCACCGATTGTTGTACTAGATCATTGTCGATTGCTGAATACCGAACAAAAGTGAAGTAACGACTACTATAGCCGCTTTCGAGATAATTAAAATTTTGTTTTGGGGTCCCCAGTAGGCGTACTGCTTTTTTCCAGGACAAAACCAGTTACACAATTTTATTTAGTGAGATGTTATCCACAAATGAATGAAATTCGTTTAGTTTTTCCCAGAGAAAATTATCATTGTTTATTTTGGGGTTTGTTTAAAGTGTTTGTGTTTTCGGGGATGGATAGTTCTTGTTCCCGAGTTGTAATTGGTAAATTCCTAAATTCCGAATATGATTTAAACCCGTCCGACCGTTTATGAGCCAGCGAGGCCCACATCTGTGCTCACAGTCGCACTTACGTACGTACATACACACGGCATACAAAAACATACTATTTCATATTTGGTAGGAGGGGGCTGAACAGACGAAAATTTGCCAAAATTTCGAAATCATTTTTGTTTCCGCACCATCAGAAGACTTTGTATAATTTTATGTTTTTACAGCAGTGGTTATGAAGACTTCTATCTTCTGGGATATATCACCATAAAGTCCATTGAAAATAACCAGACATATCGGAGGATCATGTCGCTTCCATCTTCAGGGAAACAGTCCTGATTGCTACCTGCTTGACGATCTGCTATTTACCTGGCGTGCTCTTAAATCCTGAAGATGGAGGCGATATAAACGGATACACATAATGTCCCAGAAGATAAATTTCTTCGTCTCAATAATTTCTTGTAGGGGCACGCACGTATATGGGAGAGTGAAAGTGTCTGAGTCCTCTCCTTTCATGGTTTTGGAGTGCCAGAATGCAAGCTGAAGGCAACCCCCCCTCCGTCTACCTTGCTCACTTCTTTTTACGGTTATCCAGAATTGCATACCGCTCCTTAGAAAACAATACAATTATCGCATCGGTTCGTTCATTCTGGTTCCTTATGTGAAGCAAGAAGTGGTAACAATTTGGTCGCTATCCACGAACCTAAATTCCGACCGAAGAACCGATTACTTGCCTAGCTGAGAGCCGACTAACTAACCAATCAACTCTTTGGAACTGAGCCTCTTCTGAGAAGCCGTCAGATGCTCAGCTACTCAAGAATTTCCCAGCATTTTATGGAACCCGAAGGTTCCTTCAGTGTTCACAAGAGCCCTACACTGGTCCCTGTCTTCAGCCAGATCAGTCCAGTCCATACCACATCATCCCATCTCTCTAAGATCCATTTTAATATTGGTTGAACTCGTTGCCAAGCAACGGCTCGGTAAACAACCTCAACAGTAGAAAGACTGTTTTGTATGGGGTCCCGCTCCGACTGTTGCTATGCGACGACGAGATAAATACGGCTCCTTGGCTTGATCATTCTAATTATACTTGGATAAGAGTACAAGTTATGAAGTTCCTCATTATGCAGTTTTCTCCAACCTCACGTCACTTCATCCCTCTTCGGTCCAAATATTCTTCTCAGCACCCTGTTCTCAAACACCCTCAGTCTATGTTCCTCCCTTAATATGAGAACCAGTTTTCAAACACATGCAAAACTACAGGCAAATTATAATTTGTATGCACTAGCTGACACCTAGCAGATTAACTAACCCACTAAATTACATTGTGTTATTTAATGACGTTACGCTAACTAACAAGGCTGTTTAAGGTCACGTACAGTAATGAGTAAGCTGATGAAACACGGAGCTAGATACAAAAGCCAATCCAGTTCTTTACGCATTTGCTCAGGCCGTTTCTGCCTTTTTCATGTAGTGTCTTTAAACGCCGCTAGTCGAATTTAGAGCCTTTTTCCATTTCGCGATAATGAGTATTATAGCGCCGATACTAAAGCCGTTGTAAATGTCTCGTTTAACGAATTCACCCGTTACTGTATCGCTCTTGTCATAAAGCATCTTGGAGGTATCGTTAAAAGTGAATTGAATCGTCTCCATTAGGAGATGAGCTATATCATTAAAATGACTCGGCATAACCTTCCTGAAGCCTCAAGAAGCGATGAGAGCAGGGTAGACTACCGGCTCAAGGTATAGCTCAAGGTCAGTTTCCTGCATGAATATTGTTCAGGGCATGAGCAACCCATTTTTAGGGAAGTAATCTATTAATTGGCACCCAAGTTTCTAGCATAGTTATTGTGGCATACTTACCCGTTACTGGGCAACGACCGCTAAATAAGGAACTATAAAACAGTCTTTCCTGGGCGGGAAAACGGTGTTTTCTGTGAGGTCCGTCCCGAGTTGATATAAGGAAGGTCAGTCATTGAGAAATGTGGAGTTCAGTCGTTGTGATCTGTTCCTGCGAGAAGCTCGTAGGCTGAGAACATTCCGGGAACCCAGAGGAAGGAGAACGTCTGCTGTTGGAAGCCACTGCCAAGCAACGGCAAGCACCCCATGACCGTAGACACTGGTGTGTGTGTGTGTATGTGTGTGTGTAACAGTGAACTGTAAAGTGTAGTCATGTGCTATATCAAAGGGCCCTATAAATCTGGTCATTAATCCAGGCCACACGGTGTCACATCCTAGAGGAGAGTAATCACCGTGTGGTCATTCTATTTTGTCTCTCTGTTTCCTTGGAAACGTAGCTTCATCTGTGACATTCCGTCATGTTCGTCTGTTTCCATCGAAATAGGGCTTCACCTCTACTCAGTACACAGTCTCTCTTTGTTTCCATGGAAACTGGGCTGCTGCTGTTGGAGTTATTGCGTAGTGTTCTAATCGTCTTGATTACACCTCGCTAAATCTTGCAGATTCTAATTTATGGACCATCACTTAGTTCCCTAAATCTGTTCGCTATCCGCATTTAGATGAATGCATGTAACGCTTGTCCATCGTAACAGGTTTTATTGACTCGTTAATTGCCTTCTTGCATACATCTTGGTCTCCGAGCGGAGGGCTTAAACCTATTCTCATTTCACTTGCAGAGAACAAAATAAGTCGGACTTTATTGTCGCCTATAAAAGTTTATAACACTAACTCGGATGCATTAACGTTGCTTTCATTCGCAGAATCATTGCACAATGCACTTCACTTTGTGTCTCTTCAAATCCCGTGGAGAGAAAGCAGTTTTTATCCTACACTCTGACTCTGAAGTTATCGCAAATGTTTCTAAAGCTCGTCTTAGGTGTCCGGACTGAGGTTCTCGCGGTCTTCCTCAGTCCGTACAGACAAATTTAAGGATATAAGATTTGAGGCTTTCACGGCGGTGACTATGAAGAAAGCAGTCTGCTTTTACCGGTTCTCACGGTCTCTTCGGTTGCGGATTTCTTATATTTTTCCTTCTACCCTGAAGATGGAGGCGATACGATTCTCCGAAACGTCGGTTAACACCACATATACACGGTGCCAAATCCCAGAAGACTGCTTTCTTCAAATTTAAGGATAGTTCTAGGAATAAATGGCGACCACTTCCTCACAAATCCTTCCATATTCGTAATTAATTTGTCCTTCTAACGTTCTACGCTAGGAACCGGGATAGCTCAGTCGGTATAGCTACTGGCTATGGGCTGGAAGACGGAAGGGTCGCAGTTCGAGTTCCGGTGGGGTGAAGAATTATCTATTCTCCACGTCGTCCAGACCTGATCTAGGGCCCACCCAGCCTCATATCCAGTGGATACCGGGGCTTCTTTCCCCGGGTTAATGCTGCCGGGGCGTGAATCTAACCACTCATTCAACTAGTGTCTAGGTCAAGAAGGTGTGGATCTATACATCCACTCCCCCATACATCTTCGTGTGGAGTAGTGCTTAGTTAAGCACAGGAACAACTTTACCTTTAACTTTCTACGCTATTAATCGCTTGCGTCGGCGTGAAGTGTTCCAAAAAAGAGGGGAAGGTTTCATGTTTCGCCCAGTATGAAACTGAAATGTCTCTCATTTGATTTCGTTTTTGCAGTGTACTCAGTGTGTCGTTCCGGCTAACCTTTGGTTATTAGAGCGAAATAAGATGCGCCTTGGCCTTACAACTTCAATAAGTGAAGATTGTGTGCACACTCGCGACGTTTCGGTTCATGCATCTGCGGTTTCTTATTTCTTTAAAGTCAAGACAAGGCAAATTTATTCCTGGGAGTATTCAACTAAGCCTCGCGACTTGAGGACGTTGGGGGGGAGTGTAGGTATAGTTCCACATTTCTTGACCTCGACACTAGACGGAAGTGAGTGGTTATCTTCAGGCCCCTGTTGCTTTAATCCCATGAAAAAAGGCGCCGGTATGGGTTGGATAGGAGACAGAGTGGTCCCCAGAGCCGATCTGGACGGTATGGTGAAGAAGGAAATGTTTTATTTCTGCCCCTAAATTGAGCTCAAATTCCTCGGTCGTCCAGCTCCTAGCCTAGTCACTATACCGACTGAGCCATCCCCACACGGAGAATGAAAAGCTTTCTCGTTGTTCTGTAATGGAGACAGAATTTGTTTCCTGTGAGGATCAGACTTGGTTATTGAGGCGGAATAATGAATGTCTGTTCTCTGCCCACACCTCCACCAAACGTGCCCCTATCAGGACTAGCGGGCACTGCCTGGGAACCTTCAAAGCAAAAAAAAAAAAAAAACACTCTGTGGCCTGTAGTCCGCAAGCGAACTATACCGACTGAGCGACCGTCGCTTGTCGGCGAAGTTAGTGTCAACTTTGACGGATAGAGGGTGTCACGTGGTCAGCGCAACGAATTCACACGGCCATTAATCTCGTTTTCTAGACCGGAGCCGTTATTTTCTTGAAACAGCTCCTTAATTATCCTCACGAGGCTGAGTGGACCCCGTTCCAGACCACGTTTCCCGTTCCACGTAGCAGAGGTCTCCAATGTTAATCTCGGTTTTCTAGACCGGAGCCGCTATTTACTTGAAATATCTCATCAGTTATCCTCACGAGGCTGAGTGGACCCCGTTCCAGACCTACTACTTCTCAGAAAATCTGGTAGGGCAGGGGATAGAACTCAGGACCTATGTATCTGTCGCCAGAAACTCTGATCACAAGACCACAGAGGCGGTCAATGTAGGTTCACTTACTTACTTACTCATGGAGCTGAGCCCTTCTGGAGGAGTCGCCAATTCTGCAGCTACTCAAGAATTCCCCAGCATTTTATGGAACCGGAAGGTTCATTACCGTGTTCACAAGAGCCCTCCACTGGTCCCTATCCTGAGCCAGGTCTTTCCAATCCATACCATCCCATTATCTCTCTAAGATCCATTTTAATATTGTCCACTGACCTACGCCTTGATCTTCCCAGTGGTCTCTTTCCTTCTGGCTTTCCCATCAATATCCTATACGCATTCCTCGTCTCCCCCATTCGTGCTACATGTCCTGCCCACCTCATCCTCCTTGACTTGATCATTCTAATTATACTTGGAGAAGAGTACAACTTACGAAACTCCTCATTATGCAGTTTTCTCCTCAGCACCCTGTTCTCAAACACCCTCCTCCCTTGATGTCAGAGACCAAGTTTCACACCCATACAGAACAATGTATGTTCACTACTTGATTACAACTGTTAATTGCACTAGAGAATTTTAAAGAAAAGCTGCTGTCAGTTTTGTTTAATATTTGGCGGTGTACAAGAACGGCATGCAGCAACGCCTGTATTTCTGAAGAGGGACATTGGGACGCGCCTGTGTTATAGACTTCCCGCCCGTTTTATCTGGATACAGACAATGGATGCTGAAAGAGGAGATCTGATTTATAGCAGCCGTAAACACCTAAAGCCTTCTCTGTTTCAAACGGCGAGCTTAATTTTGTTGCTGCTCCGAAACCGTTTTGAAAACACTAACATAAGCCTCTCTAAAGAACTAATTTAATTGTTTCTGATTTCAGGACGCATTCATTTTGTTTTATGGGGGGCGAGTTGTTTATTCATTTGTTACGCGCAAAAGAAAGAACTTCTGGGAAGAACTAATCGCCTACTTCCTTTTGATCCGATACAAACTAAAAAAAAAAAATTCTTACATTTCTGTTTGTGTATTCGTTGCCGTGGTAACGTTTTTGCCGAGCCGTTGCCTAGCAACGATACATGTATACACATGTAGACACACAGACTGATGGGAGAAATTTATGAAATACGCCGTTGAGATGGGCTCGGGTGTCATGATATACATACCAAGTTTTGTAAAGATTAAGCTAGCCACCCAAAGTTAATAAGGGGATTATACAGACAGCATGGTTGTCGCATAACCATACTTTATTTTTTTAAACAACGAACATAGACTAAAACATAATTATGAAGGTTACTCTGTTCTGAGGCGCCCTATCAAATATTATCGGTTTTGCATATGACGTCACGATACATTCACTTTTAAGTCAGAGATCAGTCAACGCGCGCGGTCGTTTGTGTTCATCAGAGGCCGCACTAGTTCAGTTGGTATAGCGACGTGCTGGACGACCGGAGTTCGATTTCCGGCAAGGGAAAAAATATTTTCTCTACTCGACAGCATCCTGACCGGCTCTGGGGCCCACCCAGCCCCCAATTCAGTGTGTACCGCCGGGGTTTTCTTTGATAACATAGCGGCCAGGGCGTGAAGCTGGCCATTCACCTCCATTTAGTGCCGAGTTCAAGAATACTGGAGCTGTACCTCCACTTCCCCATATGTCTGTATGACAGCGCTTAATTAATTAAGTACAGGGACGGTTTTTGCTTTTTACCCCTTGGTAAAGGGGTTAATTATGATGTATCTACGTAGACAGTGCTAAAATGATGCTGAGGAGACATCATGGAGTTTTTTTTTATTGACATAGTTGGAGGTGGAGTCCAGCTGGGTCCACTGGGCACGTCAGCCACTGATTGGCCTATTGTAGCCTGCCACGGGTGATTATGATGATGGAGAATTTGATGGAATGAAGATAGGCAGGGGAAACCGAAGTACTCAGAGAAAACCTGCCCCAGTGCCACTTTGTCCACCACAAATCCCACTTGACCAGACCTGGGATCGAACCCGGGCCGCCGCGATGGGAAGCCAGCGACTAACCGCTTGAGCTGTGGCGTGCCACATCATGGAGTTAGTAATCAAAAGAAATGGCCGTGGAGTTTTTAATGAATGCCGAACCGTAGATTTGCGGCGCTAGTGTATCGGTATGGACGGAAGGACACAAATTGCCTGGGATATCGGACAAAGAGGCGGAAGGAACAATTTTAATCCTTGTAACAGGAGCAGACCTTTGTTATGGAGGGTGCATTCAGAGTTGCCTCTGTAACCCTGCGAGATTTGTTTGCAGGTGCGCACTGCACCCGTAACACTGGGATTACTTTTCAGCTCTCTTTCCCTTTGTTCTTTGTACTTCGCAAACAAACAGGTGGCTTATAGCTGATCGGTCAAGTTTCGTCCTTGAATTCTTAGGTTCAGACTCTGGTCCGCATAGTTGTGAGACTATAGAGCCCTGTGGGTTTCGGAGCAATGTAATGGCTCCTTCTTCAGAGTAGAAGCTAAATACGGATGTAGCAGGTTCCTTCCCGTAAGTTAGTATATGTCTACAAAACTATACGGCCTCACGTCCTATAATATCATGATTTTACTTTTATTACATTGGTAATGAACCTTTGGTTCCCATAAAAATATTGGGAAGCTCTTGATGAGCTACTGGCAGCTTCACAAGATGGGCTCAGCTCATTGGAATTAGTTACCTTGGTTATTTATCGACACTGTCGGTATCGAGGCTACATTCCGTTGATGTGAGGTAGAATTGGCGGGGGAAACCGATGTACTCGGAGAAAACCTCCCCCCAACCCTAATTTGTTCAGTACAAATTTCTTGTGACTCCGGCCATAGCGATGGGAAGCCGGCGACTAACCTCCTGAGATAAACCACGCCGATCGTGACATTCGAAATTAACTTTACCTCCACTCCCACCATACGCCTTGATAGCGTTGAGCTTTGTTTCTGAAAGTTGATCGTCGTAACCAGTGTCAACACGAAGCCATTTTGGAAAATTTTAGACATATGCGTCTCTGCCCTCGATGAATTTTTCTACTACTACTGCTGCTACTATTTTTGTCTTCTCCCTCCTACCCAACTTTTTCTCTGCACCTTGCTGGTTGTGCTCAGTCGTGTCCAAATTTCATTGTCATCTTTTAAATTACATCATTTTTTTTCTGCAACCCTGAATATGGTGACAGAAATTTCTTCCGAAACGTCAGTATCTACCAGACTACCATTCATTATTTTCACTTCCGGTGTGAACCACAAAACTCACGTATAATACATAGTTTAGTGTGGCTAGGCCATTGGCTGGACGACAGTGGAACTGAGGTTCGATACCTGATATGGGTATCTTATCCACAGCGCCTTTGCCCGGGTGTGTTGCCTATCCAGGCCCGTGTGCAATGTTTATCGGCGGAGGTTAGGTATGCATGGAGCTATACCTCCACTTCCACGTACAACTTCATTATTTGGTGTTCAGTTAAGCTCAGGGACAACTTATTTTTTTAAATTCAGGTTTAATGTTATCGCGACAGTTACCGAGAAGAATACTGTCTTCTGAAACGCTTTGTTTGCTTATGTTATTATTATGCGACCCTGAAAATGGAGGCAGTACGTTACTTCGAAACGTAGGTAAACGTCAAAATATACGGTGTCATGAATCAGGAGATATTATTCTTTTGCCCATATGTCCGTGTGTCTTAGTCTTTTTTAAGGAAATTCGACACTTTACGTTACATGTGTTCGTCGTTGAATTAACTCATCTATAGCAATGTCTTGTTAAGCCTTACTGTTTGTCTGTTTCACTGCCACTCTTGCCAACTGACGCGTTTCGTTCTTCTTGTGCGTCTGGTTACCTACTTGTTGCCATGGAAGTGCTGACGCACTGAACATAACAATAGGAGGGAAACAAAATATTATGAAAGTAGGCCCTCTTGACAGGTTCAATTTTTTATTGTTCAGTCTCCGAGATATTATTTCGCCTTCTGCTGGAAGGGATTTATTTTCTGTTGTTTAGTTTCCAAGTTCCTGAAAACCTACACATAATTAGAAAATATTCCTTGAATCTTTCATACAAAATGTGGTAATTATATTTTCATTAATTTGAATTACTAGAGTTTTCAGAATTACAACTGCTTAAATAAAATACGGGAATCAGACGGCGAAATATAAACTGGGATGGAACATAAGGGGAAGAGGAAATGTTAAGGCACTTGAAAACAGAACATTTATTAAAGAAAATTACGAAATACATAACCCGTTGAATTCAAGATATCGACGGAATTCGAAAAGAAAAGACTTCCGAAATTATTTTGTCGATTAATTTACAGTGCTATAAGTAGCAGGACCGACTCTATGGTCTAGTGGTCAGAGTTCCTGGCAGCAGATCCAGAGTTTCGGGGTCGATTCCCGGCGCTACCAGATTTAATGAGAAGTAGTGGGTCTGGAACGCGGTCCACTCAGCCTCGTATGGATAACAGGAGCTTTTTCAATGAAATAGCGGCTGCTGTCTAGAAAACCGAGATTAACGGCCTTGGGGATTCGTTGCGCTGACCACGTTACACCCTCTATCCTCTAAAATGGGTACTATCTTCGCCAACAAGCGGCGGTCGCTCGGTCGGTACAGTTCGCTTGCGGACTAAAACCACGGGGTTTATTTCTGATTAATTATGATTAATTCTCAGCCATTCACTGAGACAGACTTCCTAAATAATACTGCACACGTGGTATGTTGTGGAACAAAACCATGCCCCCTCTACTGGCCCTAACACGCATGTCAGAAAGTTTGCAGTATCTTTGCACTGATTATTGGAAAAGGTAAAGCTATCCCTGTAACAGGCCCTGGAGGCCCATAGGGTTGTGAGACGTCGAGGCTCCCACATTTTCTAGGAAATCGGTTCACAGATGGCGGTGGCCTTATATGCCGTTCGGCCCCCCTTTAACCCCAAGAATATTCCTGGTACTCATTTCTGTTAGAGTCTGAGTCGACGCCAGGGCCATAGTGCGGCTGGATGGATTAGGTCAAATGAAAAGAAACGGTATCTGGAATCGAACCCGTGACCTTTCAACTTGTAGCATAGTGCCTCAACAAACTGCGCTACCGCATGCCCCCTACGCTGATTATTAGGTTGATAAAATGCAGGACAGTGAAATGGGGATATGTGGCACGCATGGATAAGTTGAGAAACGTGTACAAGAGTCAGGATGATCTACGCGTATGAAGGAAAAAGAGGAACCGGTATAGCTCAGTCGGTCTAGAGGCGTGTTACACGATCGGTATCCTGTATTCGAATCCGTGCAAGTGCAAGAGATTTTTCTCTTCTCCACAGGGTCCAGACCGGCTCTGTACACCACCCAGCGTACTATCCAGTGGGTATCGGCAAAATTTTTCCTGGGCTCAAAGCGGACGAAGCGTGAATCTGACCACACCTTCATCTAAGTGCCGACGTCAAGAATGGTGGAGCTATACCTCCACTTCCCCATACGTTTTTATGGAGTGGTTCTTAATTAATTAAGCACAGGGACAAAATTTCCTTTACCTTGTGTACGAATGATGAAATCACGTGGAGCTATACCTCCACTACTCATAAGCCTTTATGGGCGTGGTACATAATTAAGAACAGGGATAAATTTGAGAGGAGAAATGAGCTTTTCAAAATTTTCTTCCCTCAGTTCATTACAGAATTGAGCTATTACCCCCATTCCGATATCGCCCCTCCCCAGCGGTGTATATCCAGGGTAAACAGACTCGATAGGCTCCGTCTGTGTAAACAGGTCTTGGGATGGAGGGGTGGAGTTTTGCTGGACAGCATCAGCAGAGTTTGCTTTGCTCTCAACCGAACAGCATTTCTTGAAAGTACAGACACTAGCCTTGGTGCAGCGTGTGCAGAAATACGAGTTTTTCCATTAGCTCCATTACTGTAGCCTTTACAGCAAAATCTAAACAGTTAAATGTACTAATAACATATCATTTCCAATCAGGGCTGTATTTAGGGGGAGGTGACAGGGGTGGCCGCTCCGGAGCTTCCACAATATAAATAAATTCGACAGATTTTTTTTTGTCTTTAGATATTTGCTTTTCTAATATCACGAAAAGTTAGTCTGTATTTTCAGTTATTATAAGAAATTTGAACAAGGAAATTTCATCCAAGGTATATATATATATATATTGTTACTGATAAGGGTCTCCATATTTTGATTGCCCCGGCGCCCCAACAAGCATATCAGCCTGATTTTACTGTTAGTTCACAAGTATTGACATTACAGAATTACCCACAAATGCTGCTGTGTTATGTGTTTTTATCCTTTAAAGCATATATTTAATGATTTCCTCTCATGGGTAGTTACTATAGGATTCTGACGATGGTGTATAACACACAGAGATATTGGGTTTTCGGACTTTATCCATCGTCCTGGTTTTTAAGATAACTAATAAAAACATGACGTTTTGGAAACTGGATCTGTTTCCGTCCTCAGGTGAGGTAAAATACCTATTCTGTTGGGTCCCTTAGAAAGAGGTAGCCTCAATCCAGTGATCCAATCCACCTGAGGACGGAAACAGATCCAGTTTCCGAAACGTCGTGTTTTTTCTTAGTTATCTTAAAAACCAGGACGATGGATAAAGTCCGAAAACCCAATATCTCTGTGTCCTCTCATGGGATTTGGTTTTATCTGAAGTGGTGTGTCTGTTTTGAGGTCGTTTGATTAATATCACAATTGTTAGGAGTTGTCTGGAGCCAGAGCGCGGACTGAACAGAAGGAGTTTCTTACCTTTACCTGCTGATGGAAGCGCTCCAACGTTTCTTTAACGAAATTTGAAGATTGGAAAAGGCGCAGAAGAGGTTTCAGTTTGCAGGGGTGACTGTGGGATGTGTATGTCGGTAAGATTATACCGACGAGTGCCTCCCAAACACGTGACAGTATGACAATCTGTGGGCGCTACAATCCATGATGAACTTTTGTCTCCGTTTTACACTTTCTTAATCAAATAGACGGTCGATAAGATTCCTTGGGCGGGGGATGAGCCCACCGCCAGGATGCTATCTGCACAGAACCACGCAAACGCGATATAAGAGCAAACATCCATGCCTCGAGTGGGATTCCAAGCCACGACCCCATTGATCGCGCCTTAGACCGCACGGCCACTGTGCTCGGCAGTCCTAACAAATGTTAATGTTCAATGTAAAAAGAGTTTTGTAATTTGTAGGTTAATAATTTGGACCACCCTGTTGCGCGGAAAGGACATGTGCCGAGGATATATCGAGTGAAAGAACCGAACTAGACAGCCGATAATATCTGAGGATTGGAGTGAAAAGTGAGTGCTTCAGTACTGCGGGGATGATGAAATCCCGAGGATAACTCACACATCACGCGCCTTTTGCAGAAACACAGTTTTGTAACCTCCTCACCACTGATACGGGGCCCCAGACGCTTGAGCCACTGTACCTTAATATGGGATCATGTGATTGCTGATATTGTCTGTCTGAAGCGGTGGTTCCCACACAGAGAGGCACAACCCCCCTCCTCCCTCAGTCCGAGGGACGTCGTAACTAGCCTAAATGTTCATTTCTTCCTCATCTCATCATCTCTTCTATATGCGTCCGTCGTAATTATTAATAAACTATTTAAAGATGAGTAACATGTCAACATGTGTTGGCATTTTCCATCGTTAAGTAAAGAGCACCCACGATCCCAGTGGCCGAGCGGTCTTAAGGCATGACCGTCTTTGCCCGGTCGAACACTGGGATCGTGGCTTCGAATTCTATAGAAGGCATGGATGTTTGTATGCGTTTATTCTGTGTTTGTGTTGTTCTGTGTGTACGTCGCGGCTCTGCGATGGACTGATCCCCCGTCTAAGGAGCCCTTCCGGCTGCTTATAGGACTAAGAAACTGGGAAGAGGCCAACTTCCAACAAAGNGCCCCGGGTGATTATGAAGATGGAGCAATTGGTGGAATGAAGATTGGCAGGGGAAGCCGAAGTACTCGGAGAAAACCTGCCCCAGCGCCACTTTGTCCACCACAAATCCCGCTTGACCAGACCCGGGATCGAACCCGGGCCGCCGCGGTGGGAAGCCAGCGACTAACCGCTTGAGCTATGGTGCGGCCTAGATAGATAGATAGATAGATAGATAGATAGATAGATAGATAGATAGATAGTCACCAAGACCATCCATTGGTCAAGTTACAAAGGATTCAACATCACAAAGTAACCCCTCCCTCAGGTTATGACACCCTCCTGTATTTTGGTTGGTCAGAGATAGTCCACGCTGTTTTGAAGATAAAGCAAAAAACTGGTGCCCACGTGTGAGACAAGGCAGCGTCATAGACTCATAATGTGTATCTTCCACAAGGGCACAAGTAAGTTACAGCAGCAGACGACGGCAACTTCGTGTAATAATTCTGTTTGCTTTTAAGCGGTGTTTGTGGGTGTGAAACTTGGTCTGTCATGTTAAGGGAGAACAAACCTAGAATGTATCTGAGAACGAGGTGGTGAGGGGAATGTTTGGACCTGAAAGGGATGAGGTAACAGGAAACAAGAGAAAACTGCGTATTTAAGAGCTTCAGAATTTGTACTCCTCGCCAGATATGATTTAAAAGATGAACTGAAGGAGCATGAGATGGGCAGGTCATGTATAACATATAGGATAGATGTTCAGGAAAGTTTTGGTATGAAAGCAGGAAGGAAAAAGGAAAGTAGGGAGAACTAGACGCAAATGGGAGGATAATATTAAAATGAAGCCCTAAAGTCAAACTTCAGATTCCATAACTGGGGAAAACTTTCTCTAGTAGTTGAGCAACTAATAGGTTCACTAGAAGGACTAAACTCCATGGATTTAGGCAATCCCTTTACAAAATGAAGTCTGCCTTTAAAAAGTTTCCCTGGACTGTGGTCAGTTATGATGTGCAAAGGAAGCGAAAAGAATAGCCACTTTTCCACTGGTTTGTTACAAGAAATTGTGTGTTTCATTAGGCCTGGCATTCTTGCTGTGAAGACAAGTGTAGCAGCACGGATTGCTCTACAGTCTTCTGATTGGCCCTAAGACATAGTAACATTGAAATTCAAGTCACTTCATCGCCGATTGAAGTTATTCTTCAGCAGTCATTTCTCTTAGTGGATGTATTCACTTCTTTAGCCTTAGTGCGTCAGGAATCCAGGAAAGTGATGAATTTTCCTATTTTGTGCTGATAAATCTTTTGAAAATGTGGGAAAGTTCAGATAGGCAACGTGGAAACAAGAGTAGCCAATAGAAATAATTGGGTTCCGTAACGATGATTAGAGAATTTTGAATTTAAGAAATAAATATTACTGTTCATACCGGAATCTTTTACACGCCCATACTTTTACTGGCAGAATAAAGATGGAACTACAATTTTAAGTATTGTCACGTTTTAGTGTTGAGACTATGAGACGCATTTTCGATTGGCAATTTGATTTACGGACCATTTTAACACATAACTCGTAATTACAAATAATTGTAACACTATTGCCGATTTCCACACGATAAAGCACTATGACACGCTAAGCCTTCTCAGTTTTTACTAGTCGTATCCTGGAAACGGCACTGAAGTTTTCAAATCACATGCTAACTTTCAACTGCTTCGTTGTAATCTCAATCATCTTAGATTGCCGTTTCCAGAGACTCCCTCAATAATCCCTCAGCTGGCCTGGGATCCTCGTTATATGTCCTCGGGGCGGACCGAACAGAAAACACCGTTTCCACCTCTATCGCTTAACAGTACCTCCATTGTTGCTTGTTTTTTTTTTGTCGCGGGAATCTGTTTACCGAGTCGTTGCCCGGCAATAAAGTCTACTATGGCTTTCAGGCGTCATGCCACAGCATATATGAGTATTATGCTTATTTTGGCTTCTCAATCAGTCCAGAATATATCATGGATCCGATTATCTCGAGCCCAAGGGATAATTACATTATTTACATGTAATACATACGAAGCAACGAAGGAATTTCGAAATGTAACTTTTATTCTGTAATATTTCGAAGCCTGGAGGAGACAAAAGGGTGTGGGGGAGTGAGTGCCGTTTTTAATGGGAGGGGAAGGTATAGGGAATTTTGTGGCTCTGAAGGTTACCTACCATATTGTACTCGTTCAATTTTATGGTATATTTATGTTGGAGAGAAGGTAAAGCCATGAGAGGTGAGGAAGGTAATTCGTTGGGAAGTGGACTTCTTTTATGATCAGAGAGAAGAAATTTAGTCGGATGTTTAATACCTTCGACATGAATTTTGATATTAATATTGGCTGCAGTGCATTAGGACTAAGTTTTGAGGCTGAAATAGGAAAGACGTAAGCAAGCTGATGGCAAATATATGGTAGGAANTAACACCACATGTACACGGTGCCAAATCCCAGAAGACTGCTTTCTTGTATTTCTTCTTATTCTGATTTTATAACTCTCTCAATAGGATTGTAAATATTCTGGTAAAGGTAAAGCTGTCCCTGTAGCAACCCGTGGAGGTCCATAGGGCTGTGAGACGTCCAGACTTCCACATTTTCTAGACATCGGCTCACAGATGGCGGTAAGGTTGTTAGCCAGAGATCCAGCGAATTTGAGGCTTTTAGAGCGGTTACTATAAAGGGTGCGTCCTTCTGAATTGAAATTCCTTGTCGTTAGATGATACTCTGAGGAACATAACTGCTTTCGTCATCAGTTGCAAGAAACCAGAAAAAAGAAAGCAGCGGAAACAGGTAGCAAACTGAGCTTCTCGGATCATGAAGATGATGAGGATATTTCACGACGTTAGAACTCAGAAGAAGGTATCCTTAGCTATAGATGATAAATTATTTGCTACTTACTGTTTCCTTCGTTTACTCTACAACCCTGAAGATGGAGGCAATGCTTTCCTCCGAAGCGTTGGTGATCTGCCAAACAAGACAGAGTCACATCCCAGAAGAGAGTTCTCCTCAGTCTGCTTATGACTTGCGATTATTCCAGGGCGTTGGTTTGTTTATTGGGATTTGCTACTTTCCGTGTATCCCCCAGTTGAGGAAACTTTGAGAGCCGCGGTACTTGGAGCAAGTTGCAGACGCTGGGTACACACGGGGGATCAACATCACGTCGCCGCGTCGCTGTCGGACATCCAACAACTTCCGACCGCTTCGCTCCAGAGGAAAGTAAATATTCGTGCTTCTGGCTTGTTCATATGCGTCGCGCCTCCGACTTGCATTTCTCTCAGCACTGTCAGTGTCTCAGACTGCAAAGCGTACAGTGATAAGATCAGTATTATTTTTATTCCTAATGGGGTTGAATGGGGGAGAAGAGGAATGCATATTGGATAGTGGTAGGAAAGCCAGAAGGAAAGACACCAGTGGGAAGACCAGGACGTAGGTGTGTGGACAGTATTAAAATGGATCTTAGATAGGATGGAATGATATGAATTGGATTGATCTGGCTCAGGATAGGAACAAGTGGAGAAGGGCTCTTGTGAACACGGTAATGAACCCTCGGGTTCCATAAAATGTTGGGAAATTTTTGAGTAGCTGCAGAATTGGCGGCTTCTCAAGAAGGGCTCAGCTCCAGGAGTGAGTGAGTTCTTAAAGGGATGAGACCGTGTCCATTTGGTACGTAGGCCACTAATTGGCCTATTGTACCAGCGCCAGAAGATAGTTCATGGTGACTGGAGCAAATGGTGGAATGAAGATTGGCAGAGGAGACCGAAGTACTCGGAGAAAACCTGCCCCAGCGCCGCTTTGTCCACCACAATCCCCGCATGACATAACCACGGCTCGAACCCTGCCCAGCGCGGTGGAAAGCCAACCACTAATCGCCTGAGCTGTGACGCGGCCCATGATGCGATGACTGATGAATAATGTATTGGAAGGAATTTGTCAGGAAGCGGTTGTTTCCTTAACGAATTACAGAATGCCGCTAGTCGGAAGGCTGGCGTCTTCGCCGAAAACAGAAACGAACACGAGGAAGCCTGTCCGATGACTTTATCTGCCATCTTCAGGAAGGAACATAGATTGATGGGGGGGGGGACCGAGCACGTTGGCTCAAGCGGTAAAGATTTATTCGCGAGGTGTCCGGTTCAAGTCTCGATCGGGATACCAAGTATGACGATATAATTTACTGTCTCGTGAAATGTGACATGTATTTTGGGAAATGTTTACCGGAGTCTCGAACTAAACTACATATTCTACCATAAAGACGGAGGCAACGGTTTCTTCCGAAACGCTAGTAAATATCTACCAGGATACACGGCGTCACAGACAAGACGGCGTTAATCTTCGTTTTAACCGTTTTGAGAATCTCATATCTGAAATTTTTCGTGTTTTTCTCAGTTCCTTAGGGCGAATCCTGCAATAGTATTGTAACGTGGATGTCCAGCCCGTTTCTAGGCAACGAACTGTAAACATTCGTCCAGTAGTTGAGTGCGCTTGTGTAACGAACTTTGTTGCCTAGAAACGCTCTGGCCATGTACAGTACAGTGTTTTGAAATATTCCACGACCGTTTCACTCCACGTCTTTTGCAATTAATGATTCATCAGTCATAATAAAATTTGACGCTCTGTAGCCTGGAATACAGACATCATCGTAAAATGGAAGTATAAATACCAGTGCAACACCCGGTGTGAATTCAGCTGCAGGTCTTCTCGTTTGTTATACAAGCTTTCGTATTATCACCTTTCCCTGCGTTCTCCCATGTTTTCCTTTCCAGTCTCACAAGTTATCGAATGATGCGTCGAGGCCGACAGTTAACGCCACCTCGCACAAATCATCAACAGTCTGCTTCATATAGTATACTGCATTTAGCTTATCCACATTAGAATTTTGTCAGTACTCACAGAATAGACATGATACACTGAAACAGAAATTATCCTCAACTGTCCATGACCTACTACATAACTTACGTTCATGCGGCATGTTAACTTTCGACGGTTAGTTGACAAGGCAGCCATACATCTCGTGATTAGAAATTTTGTATGTACAATATTTTCACCTATATGGAGTGACTGTAGACGGGGTTTGGATTGATGAATAGATTTATTGACCACTTAGTGGTTGTAACTACAAATAAATATAACACAGTCGCTGATTTCCATACTTTACAGTTCACTAGAGCACACAATCTAGTGTTCTCAGTCTATTACTAGGCGTTTCCTGGTAACGGCTCTAACAATGGCTATTCCTCTGTCTCCGGCTCAAGTCCTCTCTTCACAGACTCCCATACAGAACCGACTATCAACTTACTTTAATATTGTCCCTTACTTATAACATCTCGGCACGGACCACATAGAAAACACAGCTCTTCTATTATTGTGTTCATGTCTGTTGCTGCGGGAACGCGTTTACTGAACCGTTGCCCAGGAATGACCCTGGTATATCCCCCCATCTCACCGTCGTTGCACAGCAACACGCTGCAGTATAGATAAGTAAGTAGATGGGAGATGAATTTGGCTGTTCCAGTTTACGTACCTTGGACTGTACTGACTTGGAAGCATCTGCAGCAGTCGCTGTGTGTCGTCATCATTCAAATGAAGGGTGGGGGGGATGGCTTGAAGTGACGTAGACAGAAGCATGTCTGTTCCATGCCTCATATTGTGGACTTGGTGGTAGTAAAGTGCAAAGTCTCTGCACAAAAGAAGACTCATCGCGTCTGCGCACTGCAAGCGGGCGATATTGCGCGGTTGCATTTGGAAACCGAAAACTTGTGTTCCAATATTACTGCAGCGCGATGAAATTTCAACCACAAGACCACATGGAAGCCGTTGGTCTTGTAGTGGATATTAAACCTTTGAAGTACGCAGACAGAGAGAGGTAAGGAAGAATAGGAGAACAGTAGGTGAAAGAGGACCGCCTCTGTGGTCTAGTGGTCAGAGTTCCTGGCTACAGACCCAGAGGTCCGGGTTCGATTCCCGGCGCTACCAGATTTTCTGATAGTAGTGGATCTGGAACGGGGTCCACTCACCCTCGTGAGGATAACTGAGGAGCTATTTCAAGGAAATAGCGGCTCCGGCCTTGGGGATCCGCTGCGCTGACCACGCGATACCCTCTATCCGCCAAATTTGGCACTAACTTCGCCGACAGGCGGCGTTCGACCGGTCGGTATAGTTCGCTTGTGGACTAGAGGCCACGGAGTTTTTGTATTATAAGGGAAAGAGAAAATTATGGAAGAAAAGAAATATACTTGTGAGGTGAGAGAGGCAATTACTTCTTTGCCCGCTTTACTTTCCGATAAGGGCAGTGAGAAACTCAACACGTTAGATTGCTCAGCTCATCCTAGTAGGGCCAGTTAGTGAGTGCCCGCTTGGGTCACACCCAGTAGAGAGGGAGTGACGAGCTGTAATCTTGAAATTGTTCCGTGAAGGGAGGGATGCCATTCAGGACGACCCCATGTTGACAACCACACAATTCAGCTTCTTGCTTCTTTGCTGGATGTCGATCGTCGATGGGCTGCGCGGGGGTTAGCTGCTGAGGTAGGCGTATGTCACAAAACCGTGCTCCACATTCTGCACGATATTCGTGGACACCGCAAAATTGCAGCGCGTTGGGTACCCCATACAATGTCCGAGGTGCAACAATGGCAACGTTATGCAATTGCACAGGCCTTGTTTGACCGGCACCAGAGGAAGGTGACGACTTCATTGGAAGGATCATCATTCTGGGCGAAACTTGGGCTCGCTCATACGAACCGCACTTGAAGCGACAATCAAATGAATGGAGGCATCCTGGCTCTTCTCCAAAGAAAGTGCGCCCTACACAGAGAAATGTGAAGGCGATGTTCATTGTGGCATATGACACTGATGGAGTGATACTGCACCACACTCTACCTCAACGACAGACAGTAAACGCTGCCTACTACTGCAATATCCTGCGTAATCATCTTCGTCCAGCACTCAGGAGAAAGCGACGACACTTGTTGGCAACGAACCCCATCATCCTTCATGACAATGCAAGGGCACATACCGCTGACGCTGTCAAGGATCTCCTTCGCCGATGGCGATGTAAGATACTGCAACATCCGCCATACTCACCCGATATGAGTCCGTGCGATTATGATCTCTTTGCAGAAAGGAAAGAACCACTGAGAGGGACACGCTGACAACACTAGAGAGGAGATTATTCGTGCTGTAGGGCGGTCACTGCTGGTCATCGACAGAAGTGGACGCGCTGATGGTGTACGACGCCTTTCACAAATTTGGCAGAAGGTGGTACACATGGGGGGCGATTATATTGAAGGAATGTGTTTACCTCAGATAATAAAGTCATTTCAGAACTATAGAGGTGTTGCCACTACTTTTAACCGACCTATGTATAATGGGGACAACACAGGTTTTTGAAGACTCAAAATATAACATGTACTCTGTCAGAATGCTCACTACAAGTAAAGTAAATGTAAAAAACTAAAGTTATCCCTGTAACAGGCCAGGGAGACCCATAGTGTTGTGAGATGTTGAGGCTCCCACATTTTCTAGACAATCGGCTCATAGATGGCGGTAAGGTTGTCAGCCCTACGTGCCGGCCGCCCTTTACCCCCAGGAATATTTCAAGAATAATCCTTATACTCATTTCTGTTGGAGACTGAGTCGAACCCAAGGCCATAGTACAGCTGGAAGGATTAGGTAAATTGAAAAATCCACCTCATCGGGATTCGATCCCATGCCTTTCCGGCATCTAGCATAGTGCCTCAACCAACTACGCTACCGCGTGGCCCGGAATGCTCACTACAGGCGAAATTTAAATGGAAATGCACATTTAGAACGAACGAATCCAACTTACTGTATCTCCGTGAGGAGTAATGCGTTTTCAATCTCGTGGACGTGCAGTTGCATAAGTTGGCTGCACTGGGAACCTGTTTCGCAATACAAGAACTGGTCTCGCTCTCCTTCTTGAATTTATTAAGGAGATGCTTTTACAGTTACAGAGAAGATCTTGTATTTTTCCGCTGCGGCACTTCTGGGCTAATGTTCCATTTAATATTCTGAATTCTACAGTGTGTAAATACGTAAATAGAAGGTTTTCGAAGATTGTTCTTGGTGGAAATGTATGCAGAACGAGGGTGCCATTGCACATATTGCTCTGGTAGGTGGAATCCCTTCTGAACGCTCTCTGTAAATATGTTTCTATCAGAGTCCATTTTCTGAGACCTTCAGACGAATTTCGGGCCAGTACATTTAAATCTGTCACGATGCTTGTCGATTGCCCTAAGTTTGGGGTACTCAAGCATGCGCCTACAACCCCACACATAGGCACAAAGCACGAGGACACTACGAGATAGAAGTGCAGACGAGACAAATTTGAATTCTAATCTACACGTCTGTTTCTATTATTATTATTAAACTGCAATGGGTTTTTACCTGGTGACAGTGGTACCACAATAAGTCACAAAATAACACACCACACTAAAACACATCACACAAAACTACACAAACAGTAAAGGACGCACTGCGCACAATGAATGCAATGCAAATACAATTACAACTGCCTTCATAAATCCATCGGCCAGTCTGTCCATCCTTCAGTCCACTCGTGTGTCAGCCCACATATCAGCCAATCGGCCCGTATGCCCATTCATCAGTTCACCCGTCCATCAATCCGTCTCCATCACCGGTCCACCCATCGGCCTGTCTGTCTATCCGTCCATCAGCCCCTCATCCCATCTCTCTCTTTTTAAGGTTGCAATGTTGCCAGTCTTCCACTAGCACATGAATGTTCAGAGACCAACACGTCATGCATCTGCCTTGCTTTCTGGCGATCTAGAAACACAGTACACAGCTCCTCTGTTCTCCTGTTATTTGAAATAATTCAGAAACTTCTTAAAAAGAAAGTTTATGACTTGTCTATGCAAAATCTGGAGTTTGGGTATTTGTGTAACACCTTTCAAACTAAAATAAAACTTCGGTGCCTCAAAATAACCACCTCAAAATGTGTCACGAAGAATTTTGCTTCAGCAAGTCAATATCAGAAACAGAACAGCTCGTGAAGTTATGGATGGCCATTAGGAAGGAGCTTCAATGTGCCATTCGTTAAGGGAGGTCTATATATATGTAGGATGGTGTGAGTTCGAGTTGGCCACCTGCTCCGTCTGTTTACATTGCAGCCTTCCCTCCATCAACACCAATAACAAACTGACAAAGCTAAGAGGGACGGAAGGGTAGTCAGAATACAGTTGACAGCTGAGGGGAGTTGGAGAGGCATGCTGCTAGGCAGTTGGGTGGGAGGGAATCTGTGTTCATTCTTTCCCTGATCCGACACAGTACTTTGAATTGTAACGTAACGTCTTGTTTCTTGACTGTACAAGTAGTTCCTGGAAGATATCATTACATCTTATATGCAATAACTTGCTGCGAACTAGTCCAATCAAGTAAACATCTTCAGACACTAATAATACAATATCAGTTCTCTTTACAGTGATGTAACTTATATCGATAAGTATTTTTATTGCTAGTGGGGTGGGACTAAGTCCCTTGTACTGCGGCCACTTCTGGCCTATTGTACCAGCCCCAGATGATAGGTGAGGGTGATTGTGGAGCAATTGGTGGAATGAAGATTGGCAGGGGAAACCGAAGTACTCGGAGAAAATCTGCCCCAGCGCCACTT
>NW_019718618.1:671267-679725 GCF_002891405.2 Cryptotermes secundus | reverse complement strand
GGCCCTGCCCCTATGGATAAGTAGGTAATATAACTAAATTGTTCCCCCCCCCCTCCAGAAAACTAGCGGTGCTCGTAACTCTGCTGCCGTCCGCTGCGGGCGCGAGTGTTGTCAAGATGGCGTCTATAGAAGCGAAAGCATTCTGCGTTATTCTGAATGGAATGACGAGTTGCAGTTCAACTGCGCAGTGACAGCAGAGGGATACACCACAGCAGAAATCGGTTGAAGCGGGGTGTAAGCAGGTTGAAACAAAGGGCGCAACTGCAAGGGAAAGAGTTCTGGTCATTCACGGGTGACCGACGGAAGCAGGAGGAACTGAAATATCGGATCTGACCTTGCCGTGTGTCTTGTGGGACCCACACCGAGTGTCTATAAAGTTTCTGGACAGACTCTGTCAGTCTACGCGTGCTACACGAATAAACATTATATGGATAAAGAGAACTTGCTTCTTGAAATTGACGCCGTGTAGTTCGATAGAGGTCAGGGCAACACACTGTCTCAGTTTTCACAGTCGAAACATAAGCTGAGCTCCGCCTGCCACGTGCTCCTTGCTGATTTCTCGCTTGACTGATACGCAATGAAGAAGCAGTACAGTCCTCGGAAACGTCGAGATGTCTCTGAATTACACGGCACGGTATCCCAAAAGATAGTCACCGCTGTGAGAACCTCAAATTCAAGAAGTTTATTTCTGTGATTTTTTTGAGTGATTACTTAATTTTGAATTACCATGTACAGTAGAACTTGGTTATAACGTCATCAAAGGGACCTAAAAATAGTTTCGTTATAAACGAATGTCGTTGTAACCGAAATGGGCACTTCCACAGTAGCCTTATGTTAGTCACGTAAAAATCTACCAAAAACCGAGTTAAAATGTTGCATTTTTTAGTGAAATACATAGTTAAGTACAGACTAACGTAACATTAACGTGGAATTGCCCAAATGTGTAATATCAAAGACATATTACAGCGCTTTTCACTGACAATACACACCGCAATAATACTGTATATTAAAGGTAGGCCTACTCACCAAATTACAGTAGATTACATCAATTGTTGTGCCTTACTGTACCTAGATACGAGTACAGTAATCAGTTATCTTCATCTGTTTCCTGTTACTTGCCCAATACACACTTTCTAAATTACGTTCAATGTCCATATCAGAGAAATTCAGGAATGAAAATGACGTTACATACGAGGTTGATGCATTTGTGCATGTCGTACTAAGCAAGGTATAAAAACAGTTGCTTTATGAGGAATTAGTTCGTACCATTGAATATTTGACGCAATAGACAAGGTGTCGCAGAAACCGATGTTGCTATAACCAAGTTTTACTGTATATTAACACGTCACAGTGTTGATCATAAACACTCATATTTTTTTTATTTATATTTAGTCTTATTTGTGGTTTGTTCCCGATATCGTTTACACTTCGGAATGAGAAATATTTTAAGAAAATATTTATTAAATAATTCTACGCCCATTAAGATATTCGCTGTAAACCTGATGTTATTTGGACTCTGTTCTCTGTTTGTTATGAACCTCGACTCAGCAAACTAAACTAAACTGAAAGAATGTTTGGTGTGAGAGGTAGCACAGATGGGGGAGAATGTAGGATATTGGTGAGAAAGCCAGAGGGAAAGAGACCACTGAGAAGATCAAGACGTAGGTGGGGGGACAATATTAAAATGGATGTTAGAGAAATAGGATGGGATGGTATGGATTATACTCATTCGGCTCAGAATAGGGACCGGTGGAGGGCTCTTACGAACACGGTAATGAACCTTCGGGTTCCATAAAATACTGGAAAATTCTTGAGTAGCTGCAGAATTGGCGGCTTCTCAAGAAGGACTCAGCTCCATGAGTGAGTGAGTAAGTAAGTGAGGCACTGTGTGGGCAGAATGCAGAGATTTTAATTTTAAGAGCAGGTGGTACATATAATGACCACTTGTGGATTAATGGGATAATATCGTACTTTAATCTCACTATTCCAGTGTTGGCCTTCACGTGCATAGAAGTACCATATATATAGCGAAAATCATTTGACTTTGAGAGCGGCTAGCACAGCGCCGTGATGTTAGCAGTTGTCCAGTGAACTGCGCGTTTGAAATGAAAATGAAACATGGACTAATTACCACAGAAATATTTTTTTTTCTCTCTCTCTCTTATAGAAAGCAACATGTTGGCCTTCGCACCTACGAGACTCTTGTCATGTGGCTGTTCTCTTTGTTGTCGCTCGCTCTCCGCTCTTCCCTTGTCAGGGCGGCACGTGACATCTATGAAAGCGGATTGCCCGATCTGGACGTCTAAGCCGGACTTCGCTGCCACCAATTTATATGCTAATCCTCTACGGGCTACTGTGTGTATGCTGTTTCCTCCCTTCCCTCCACCCCTGACCGGACCTTTGCCGATTCGCCCTCGTATGTTTTTTAAACAACAAACATAACACACCCTTCCAGTAACAACATATACGTACACGCAAGAGAAGGGCTTTGTGATCTCGCCGTGGGTCGAAGAAGAGAGACTGAACAGTCATGTTTATTTTCCCGCATTTTGGTTGTTCTCAGTTTTCTGTTTCCTGACATTCGCCTCTCTATCTGTGGAACTATTTGAGCCCCAGATTGTCTTGTGCTAATCCAGAATGAAGGGTTCTCAAATTAGCAGGTCTTCACGCTACGGACAGCAAGTGCTGGAATGTGCTGTTGTTTAACCACGCTGTCAGCCTCGACACTGTAGTTTCGATGGCATGATGATCAGTGAATAGGGAGCAGTTTGTTGACTGAGAATTGGTAGGGGAAATCCATCCGAGTGCCTCTGTTCCTGGGATGGAACCCAGGTCGCTGCTGTGGGAAGCCGGCGATTAACCATCTGTCCTACGGCACGGCCTGAAGAGCTCTGTTATTCACAAGATGGCATTGGTCACGAAGTCGTATTACTTTCATTTCTGGCTCCTTCAAAACGAAATTTACAAGACGGCGCCTATGTCACTGCTAATGTAATATTATTATTTTTTATTGCTAGTGGGGTGGGACTAAGTCCCTTGTACTGCGGCCACTTCTGGCCTATTGTACCAGCCCCAGATGATAGGTGAGGGTGATTGTGGAGCAATTGGTGGAATGAAGATTGGCAGGGGAAACCGAAGTACTCTGAGAAAACCTGCCCCAGCGCCACTTTTCCACCGCAAATCCCAGACCCGGGATCGAACCCGGGCCGCCGCGGTGGGAAGCCAGCGACTAACCACTTGAGCTATGGCGCGGCCTTGCTTATATAATAACTCAAGAACAGAAGAACGGATTTGTATTAAATTTTACATTGAGAACTTAATATTAATTTAGGTTCATCTGGGCCAAGAGTAACGGGCAGCTTACATGAGTATCTACATGCGTTTTTGCGGTCATCTCGAAGCATAAATATTGACGTTGTGATAATGTGCTGCTTGATGAGGATTATCACATCTAATGGGGCTCATGAGACAATAATAGATGAGTATGGAGCAATGGTGGAATGACAGTTATCAGGAGAAATTCTATGAAAGTGAGAGATGAAACTGCCTGAGCTCCTTCTACCACGAATCTCATGTGAAGTCACCCCGAGATTGAACCCAGCTCTCCGCCGTGAGAAGTCATCATATAACCACCTTAGCTGTGGCGTCGGTAATTACTCCGTAATGATTCATGTTCTCTGAAGTCTAGCTGGAGAGTTGAGGAAGAAGAAGAAGGGAAAAGAAACGGGGTCTTAACTTTCTGAAACACGGGGACTGTATAACCGTCTTACAAGAGCAACATTTCCGGTTCCTCTGCGGCTCTTCTCCGCCTCCCCTCCCTCCCCCACCCACTAGAGGCGAGACAAAATAAAACGTAAGGAGAAGCGGAGGATAAAGTTCGCGACAGGATCATAAGGAGAAGATCGGAAATGGAAAGGTAACGTCGAGAGGAGGCGAGGAGCTTTTGTCAAAGACACGAGGTGATGAGGGCACAGGCAGACTCCGCAGCGCCGGTTCTCCTTGGCAACGGTTTCCATAAGAACACCTGCGTATTCGCAGTGGGGATTTCGCTTTTCTTTTGTACCGAAAATCATAACAAAAATTGTAACATAATCTCTTGTATAGCATCCTCTGTAACTTTTCAATTTCTCTTACAAAACGCCTTGAACACTTTCATAAGAGAAATTTCAAGTCGAATAATAAGTTCTCTTGAACAGAATATTTTTCCTTGGGCGTTACACCGTGTAGTCGGATATGATTTTAACGACAGTAACAAGTGGACGTCATCTGCTTAAACGGAACTACATAGATGTTGTCTTCAGGAAAATAACGGTACACATTCTGACGACCGAAACGTGAAACGTCACGTAAAATGTTCAAAGTTCTCTCTATACTAAATAGCGCAATTAAGCAATATGCCATGAAGGTATATGGGGGGATGGAGGTATAGCTTCACAATTCTTAACCTCGGCAGATATGATCAGCTTCACGCCCCTGCCGTATTACCTCAGGGGATTTCAGTTGTTTCTAAAACGGCTTTATACCTATTTGTGTTACAATTAACGGGGCACGCGGTAGCGTAGTTGGTTGAGGCACTATGCTACAAGCCGGAAGGTTACGGATTCAAGTACCGATGAGGTCATTGGATTATTTTTTTTTCAATTTTCCTAATCCTTTCAGCCGCACTATGGCCCTGGGGTCGACTCTGCCTCTAACAGAAATGAATACTAGGAATATTCTTGCGGGTAGAGGGCGGCCGGCACGTAAGGCTGACAACCTTACCGCCATCTGTGAGCCGGTTGTCTAGAAAATGTGGGAACCTCACCATCCCACAATCCTATGGGCCTCCACGGCCTCTTACTGGGATAGCTTTACTTTTTTACTTTTTTTTACTGTATTACAATTAAAGTTGTGTTAACTCAATTGGTACAGAGGCGGGCCGGACAGTCGAGATTTGATTCCCGGTATGAGCAAGAAATATTTCTTTTCTCCGCAGCGTCAAGACCGCCGTTGGGGTTCATCCTGGGGCTCTCTTTCAATGGATCGTGAATCTAACCACTTACCTTCATCCAGTTCCGAGGTCAGGAATGGTGGAGCTATACCTCCACTCCCACATACATGCTTATGACGTGGTGCTTAATTAACTAAACGCGGTGACAATATGGCTTTATCGTATAGGAGTAATAATTCTATGTAACGTTTTGCGGGCCAATAGCGCCTTGTTTTAGGCCACCAGAACTTTCTGCTGTATGAGGCATGAGAGGCTCTGCGCAGTGCACATGCGCGAAAACTGCCAAGTGCTGACGTGGGGCACGTCGCGGTTGCGCTGTAAATTCAGGGGTCCCACCGAACTGACGTCCACAATTGTTCTGTGTTTCAGAAGCGGGACACTTCCATATAAATTGTGGCTGTCACGAGTGACGCTCCATGAATTCACGCCCTGAAATTTGGAATTGAGAAGTTCTGCTTACAGTAAGTATACAAAACAGCATCTAGTATTTGTCAGGCAGTGTGGTCACCTCAATATATACAGGTTGTCTGGACGAAAGGTGTCCAAAATAGAATAATTAAATATCAGAAAAAAATTTATTATACACATTAATAGGTTACGCCATTACAAAGGGAAACTATCAACGTTCTTTTTTCTTTGTATATAACTTTCTCACTAAATTTCAATGTGGGCTCCCTTGGTGGCACGGCAAATATCCAGACGATCCAGCATGTTTGGTGTTACCGTAGCCACAGCGTCCCTTATGCTGGCTTTCAGGTGTTGTAGGTTGTTGCTCTTAACCTGGTAGACACTGTTCTTCACATAACACCACAAGAAAAAATCCACTGTGGTTAAATCTGGCGACCTAGGAGGCCAAGCGATTGGTCCACCTCTGCCGCGCCATCTCCTAGCCATCTCTCTGTCCACGCGATTCCTAACATGGTGGCAAAAATATGGCGGCGCATGTACGTAAGCCGGGTATGAAAAAAAATACTTTCAGCCTTTTCCTTTCCGATGATATCAACCGGATACGTGTAAGAAAATTAGTTTCCGAGATATACATTTTTTATTTTGGATACCTTTCATCAGGACACTCTATATTTACATGTAACATTCCTTAAATANTCACATAACACCACAAGAAAAAATCCACTGTGGTTAAATCTGGCGACCTAGGAGGCCAAGCGATTGGTCCACCTCTGCCGCGCCATCTCCTAGCCATCTCTCTGTCCACGCGATTCCTAACATGGTGGCAAAAATATGGCGGCGCATGTACGTAAGCCGGGTATGAAAAAAAATACTTTCAGCCTTTTCCTTTCCGATGATATCAACCGGATACGTGTAAGAAAATTAGTTTCCGAGATATACATTTTTTATTTTGGATACCTTTCATCAGGACACTATATATTTACATGTAACATTCCTTAAATGTATGTCGAGACAGGTCTGTGAGAGGAAGAACATTAGTGCCAATCATAGGCGGGGCAGGGTGGGAGTCGCGGGTGCGACAAGAAATTCCCTCCCTTCTTCCCGGATTAAGATATCTAAACTGTTAAAAATTAAGTTTCATATATCTCTGCATTTATGTATGTAATTAAGCAGCACGCCCCGAAAGCCTGCAGAAGAATGGAGGTATAGCCGTATTCATTGTAAGCTCGGCGGTAGATGATGGCTAGTACTCAGTTTGACGCTCCGGCCGCTTTACGCCCGGTGTCAGTTCGATAGATGGCTGGCTGGGCTCCAACCCCTGCTCTTATATCTTGACCTTTCTAACATCCTTATAGGCATTTTTGTGTTATTTTTTTTAAGTTCGCTTAGTGAGGGGTGGAGTCCAACTGGGTCCACTCGGCACAGCGGCCACTGATTGGCCTATTGTACCCTCCCCCGGGTGATCATGATGATGAAGAATTTGGTGGAATGAAGATTGGCAGGGGAAACCGAAGTACGCGGAGAAAGCCAGCCCCAGCGCCACTTTGTCCTCCACAAATCCCACTTGACCAGACTCGGGATCGAATGCGGGCCGCCGTGGTGGGAAGCCAGCGACTAACCGCTTGAGCTATGGCGCGGCCCTGTATTGTTATTTACGTCCTCTTTGCATGATTTGTTCTACATCTGCCCTTGCCGTAGAAATTAAACGTTCATTCGACTTAATCTTTCCGGATAAATTACCGAGAAGCACTTTTTGTGTTCCTTTTATGGACTCCGTCGGGAACACAGATTGTACAGTATCGAATGTTTGGGTCGTTAGTGAACACGTCGTGACGGCGTATGGGGGAGTGGACGTATAGAACCACATTTTCTTGACTTCTGCGCTAGTTAGAGGTGAGTGGTCAGCTTAACATCCCGGCCGCTTTACCCCCTGGGAAAGAGCTCCCGGTACCCATTGGATAGGAAGCTTGGTGGGTCCCAGAGCCGGCCTGGACCACGTGGGGAAGAGAAAATTCTTGACCCCACCGGGACTCGCACTCCGACCCCTCAGTCATCCAGCCCATAGCAAGTCGCTATACCGACTGAGCTATCCCGGCTCTTCAGATAAATGGCCTGATATTTCCCTGGAAGATACTGAGGTAAACTGTGAGAAACCTTAACCGGATTATTCTGTTTCCTGGTCGAGAATCGAACTTGGGAAAGGCCAAATAGAAGTTGAAATTGTCACTAGTTGAACCAACTTGTATGATGTATGATGATAGCATGATTGAATAATAATGAATCATAAAGGATCGGGAAGGAAGCGACCATGTCTTAATCGAGGCGCTAGCTGGGAATTTTCCAGGAAGGTCTGAGGAAAACCATTACAAACTTCCATGAGGATAGCCGGTGTCCTGGCGGATATGTGAGTTCAGATTGTTACCTGTAGCCGTGACAGGACTGTAGCATCCTGTACACAAGGTCTATGTTTACATTAACATAAGCAGGGGCTTTGAACCGTATGTGAGTGGAGCTGCACTGTACAATTTCCCGGTAAGGGACCTCAGTCCAGTGAAATAGAGCATCTGGGCGGCACGCGCCTTGAGGCAACACCGCGGGGGAAGGGGGTGATGAAGGATGGAGAGGACAGGTGGAAACCTATACAATCGAACCTGTAAGACCTATTGGATATCAAATTCTTCTTTTTTTCATCGTCTTCCTCTTTTTCTCTGGAAATCAGAAGCCATCAGAGAGAGAATCAGGGTGCAGATCCCTCAGGGGTAAACAGACATGTTCAAGCTCCTGTACCAACGCTTGTCGCGTGGGATTTTTCGTAGTGAGTCAGTGATTTTATTATTATCATTATTATTATTGGGGCACGCGGAAGTGTAGTAGGTTGAGGTGCTATGCTACAAGCCGGAAAGTCGCGGGTTTAAGTCCGGATGAGGTCATTGGATTTTTTTCAGTTGACCTAATCGTTCCAGCCTAACTAGGCCCTGAGGTTCACTCAGCCTCTAACAGAAATGAGTACCAGGAATTAATTAAATAATTTTCCTTGGGAGTAAAGCGCGGCCGGCACGT
>NW_019718618.1:655383-671209 GCF_002891405.2 Cryptotermes secundus | reverse complement strand
TTCACCCGGTGGCAGCAGATCTTACACTGATACAGACAAGGGATGACTATAACGTAAAGGGGAACACTACAAAACAAAGTACAATAGAAGAAGCAAGGTACACACAGTGCAAATCCAAACATATAAAGTCACACAAGGTCACTGCACTCGATCAAGGACATTTTGAATGGAGTGGTTTGAAGCAGCCTCACAACTGAGGTAGAGACACGTTTTGTTTAACAGCGCTTTCATTAACGAGGTCATGTTGTGTCGAATGATGTGATGAATGTTGAATTTGAAGGGATCTGGAAGGAAGCTGTTACGGCCTAATAGCGATATTATAGGGAAATTTTCATGTAGGGTCTGAGGAAGACAATGTGCAACTCATTTGTTACACCCTTTACCCTCGCCGATATTCGAACCAAAGGGCGCCTCACGAATAGACGGCAGAAACTTCATCAGTTGAGTCAGCGTTCTCATTATGCGTCTTTGTATGTAGGTAGGGCTCCGCGAGCTTGTGGCAGAATTCTCTGTAGCACTGGCCGCGTGAGGAATGGGCAGATCATGTAGATCGTAGGGAGCATCGCGTGAGTGTGCCGGAGAGAGAGAGAGATTAGTGATTGCTGCTTCACACGGCGTGTTCTTGCGTCTGGACCCTTTCCGAAATGTTCTTTACGCCCCAAATTTCTCATAAGATTTTCCTGACGAATAATAACTTTCCCTCAAAACGGCCTTCACCGTTGTGTACACTCGAACCCCCTGAATCATTGCTACATCTGAACACTCCGCGCTCTACACGTGTATTCTGAACGTGCCCAGTTCGAATGGCCTCAGTGGTGTTCTCCGTGAATTTCCTCAGTCCTTACAGGAGATGGGAGTCGACATAGCGACGGACTAAAATCCGGAAGGCCTGGTTCAATTCCCAGCAGAGTCAAGATTCTTCTTTTCATATTACACCGGCCGAGGGGCTCACCGAGCCTCCTATCTGAATGGGACTAGGGACAGGAGCTGGAAGCTGACCGCTCATCTGCATCCAGTGCCGAGGTCAAGAATGGTGGAACTATACTTCCACTCCCCCATACGTCTTCATGACGTGGTGTGTAGTTAATGAAGGACAGAGAATTTTACCGTCCAGTCGATCGCCTGGAGAGTGTCTTGGAGCCGTCTCGACTTGTTACTTCCAAGACTGCACCAGTCTATCACCCTTTATGATCCTGAGATCAGATGTCTTCGAACATGGATGCAGAGAGAGTCGCAAAACAAACTTCAAGATCAAAACTGCTGAAGCCCTCGGCACTGCATAGAGATTCGATTCTTGCAGTCGAAATCATCACATACTTCACAGTCATCCGCGAAAGATTAAGAATTATGAACATTTTAAAATTCTGACGTTTGCCCAGAAACACTCTCCCGACCACCAGCCTGCACCCTGGCGTACATTCAGTGAACTCTGTTAAATTGCTTCTGGTCCTCGCCGGCAAAATAATTCTTGACTTAATCTCTTCTCGAGACCTGTGACCAAGGTTTTTGTTTTCTCCTAGGCCTGTAGTGTTTAGACGAAATGGGGGCGGGGGGGGGGGGTCAGTCTTTCTATTTAGGCGCTGCATTTGTTGCACCGCATTTTCATCACTCCCTGCTAAATTGCCGCTGACCCCCGCCAGCACAGTGATTCTTGGTGCCGAGTCTCACGACCTTATTTTACTGTCTGGCGACCCTGGGACCGTGCTAGACTACCTCTGACTGCCTCTAGATGAAGGCTGTGTGGATAACGTAAGTTTTATTGTTCACCCCTGCGCGCAGCCCCTCTGTATATCAAGTTATTGGATATCATCCCCCGTTGTGTTCGCTCCAGCGAGCTTTCTAAAGAGATACGTTTTCCTGTTGTGAATTCGCCGTAACTCGGCCCTGGCACTTGTTTAATGCTCTACACGACACGAAAGCTGCCAGAGAGAATTCATAACAGCGATTCTTGCAGATGGCATAATCATCCTGCCTGCCATCTTGGTGTCACCGAGCTTTCAGCTGAGAAGTGATTAGTTCGAATCTCGGCAAGAACACCGAGGATTTTTATGCCTTTCCTCAGTCTCTCGAGGAAGATACTTTAGCGGTCCATTAAAGTATTCCCCCGCCGTTTCCTTCCACATCCTTTCTAATTCATTGTTGTCTATCTTTCTTGTGGGATGTTAGAGGACGCGTTCAGTATCTACGGGAGTCAGTAAACAGGTCACAAATGGATATAAGACGCAAGCACGTGATATTCTAACCTGTAAAAAACATTTATTTCTCGACATATCCTCCACCAACACCGATACACTTGTCCCGTCGCTTTGCCAGTGCGTAGAAACCCCATCAGAATAGAAGTCTTTTGACTGTTGTCTCAGCCACTTCCGCACCCCGTCGGCCATCATCTGCGAATTTCCAAAGTCCTTGAGAGAATTTCTCGACCCAGTTGTGAACCGCTTTACGCGATAAACAGTTCCCACCGTAAACAGGAAACATTTCTTTATTAATATCCTTTGCATTGAATCGTTTTACTCACAAAAACGAACGATAGAACGCTGCTATTAGGCATTACACTCCTCAAGCCCGATCACCATTTTGACTACTGAAACCATACTCTGAACATGCGCTTGCGCCTCAGCTACATAGAATGTCATGAAGCTGGACTGTGCTGTTACCTAGTGATACATATAGAAAACCTATTACATCTATTACAGCTCCAGCTGTCCTGCTTATACTACCTCAGTACGGACCGCACAGAAAGAACCGTTCCTCCCTTGATCTATTCAGTGTTGTTCGTGTCTGTTGGGATGCCCACGTGATCGCTACTTAGCTATTGGTTAACAGCTGTCATTGTTTGCAGAGCTATTACTTAGCAACGACTTGTGTAATTATCTCGCGGTCGTTGCCTAACAACGGGTCTACATGCCACAATGTTTTCTTCGCCTTCTCTGCATTGTAATATATTTACTTCCTTTTTTATTTTCTGTTTCCAAGTATAGTTCTCGTGGAATTTGTTTTCAGGTTAATATCCGAGTATCTCGGTTTCATCCTTGCATTCGCCATTTCCCAAATGCTCCATACCGATCTGTCATCAGGGCCCGGTACAGTAGATCCACTTGAGGCAGCAGTACCAAGGGACTCACTGTCAGTCCCGTCTTGGCTTTTCTCCCACGTCTGTACAGTTTAGTCCACTATCTACTTCCATTTATACCCTGAAAATGGAGGCAATAATTTCCTGCGAAATATTGGCAACTGGCAGTCTATACTGACTGAACGGGTTAGAGTAACAGCAAGAATGTAGCCTCATATTGGTGAAGTGTTCGGTTCGAATCTAGGACAAGACATCACCTGGTTTTTCGCAGCCAAATTTTGGGTAAATCCATCAATCAGGCCACTAACTCTTCCTTCCAGATCCTTTATAGTTCATCAGTCATCTAGCATCATACCATTCTCCTCGCTCTAGCTACTGATCCAGTCATGAAATGCCCCATAGAAATGGGTAAGTGGCTTCACCTCACGGAAGGAATTGTGCATCAGGGTCGGTACATTTCAGAGTATTTCAGAACGGTTTGCTAACGGTTCTGAGCCCACAGGTGCATAGAAGGGGCAGCCTACATGGTACACAGCATTGAGTTCCATCTGCCTTCAGTGTTTTTTTGGAAGAAAACCGAATTGTTATGTTTTACGTCATTTTGCAGGACTTAATTTCCCCCTCCCTTACTTACTGCCTAAAGCGGTATTTTCCCCATCTTCAATCCTGTATTTTTGTTCCACTTATTCCTGGAAAAATATTGTAACACGGGTGAAATTCTTGCACTGATCCTGTTGCTGGTACCGGGTCTTTGTGTAAGCTCCTCGACGTCCATTAGTTATCGTCCGTCAATATTGCAACGCTCTTCCATTCACCACTCAATTTTTAGTTTAACATTATACACCTCGACACTACATGTTTCGGCCCCAAACGGCCATCTTCAGGTATCTTGATATCCTACAAATATTTCATTAAATTGTGTTAAAACTGCTACACTATCTTAGTTCGTGTTAAAATCACACGATGTAGTCCTCTTTTCAAGGTAAAACCAGATAAAATCCTTTAAAGTTTCTGTTATACCCACGTTATTTTGGTGCAAATTATTTCACCTCACACGGGGTGGGTACACGTGGAATAACACAGTCGATGGAGTGCCTATATTACATGTTGGACGATGAAGAATTTGGATTCGATTCCCCGTAGGGACACACTTCCCAAAGCGGCCTTGTTGCCGACTGAGCCTCCTATCTAATGGGTGCCGGGGACATTTTACCTGCTTGTAAAGCCGTCCGGGTGTGAAGCTGACAACTCGCGCCTGTGCTTAGTTCCGATAAAATTCTAATAGATGTCAGATGTTGTCAGATATTGAAATTTTTGTAAACACCGTAAATATCGACGCTCGGTATTTTTAAGGTTAATAAAATTATACAGGATTCGTTTTAAGGCGAATAAAGCTGTATTTAATATATACAGTTGTATTCAGAAGTGTTGAAAAGTTGGAAAAAAGAAAATAATTTTATTTCCCTGCGAGTTGCTTCACAGTTGGACGTGAAGATGCGATAATTAGGTGCTCGGAGGTGCTCGCATGAGTGGTTTCAAGTCCCCAGACGTGATAAACACCCTTTGTTATGGAGGGCTGACTACACAAGTTCAGGAGTCAAGCATTTGTGTAATCGGGCAGGGCGCTATAGATATTTCTCTGCGGGATTTTTATCTTAGCAACGGCCAATGGAGGGCTCACAGGTTCACCTCGGCCACGTGTCTCTATAGCTTATTGGTTACCATGGCAACACATGTTAGAACTGTAGGCGGATGAATACAATAAAACCTTACGAGTGTTGAAGTGTAGCACTGGCGAAGGCGAAGGGATTGGGAGGGCGAGAGGCGAGGAAACGCTGTACAGGTACATACAAATTACAGGCCCTTTCATACGTAACAATACATGCTCTCACTCTTTCTCTTTTTAGTACTTTCATTCAAGTGAATGGCGTTTATTGTGTTGCTTTGCCGACACATTGTCTTGCCAACCCCTCACGTGACCGCCCTGCTCACGCATTCTGTTCAAATAGTCCCGAAGAGTGGAACTCTATTTAGAGTACTTTGCTTAGGAACAAAATTAGCATGCACCATATGAACTGTCATTTTAAAAATAATTCCCGTAGTTACGTAGTCCAAAGTACATTTAGTACAGGAGGACAAAGGGTGGCCCGAGGCCCAGGTCCGGCCCGACAGTTCTTTCAAACCAACATTTTGTGATATGACGCCCGAAAGCCGGAATAGAGAAGTCAGAATAAATCCTAATACTGCACTACACAGTCCGTCAACAATGCAACAAATTGTTCCTCTTTCTTTCACTTTCGGCACAACATGTTTGGGCCCTAAATGGCCATCTTCAGGTGTTTTACTATGCTAAAACTGCTACACTGCACTAATATTGTTCATTCGTCACGTATGCGACTGCGCGCTTCATGGTTTAAAACATACTCGAAGTCAATTTGCATGCGCTAAAGTAGCACACGCTGTAGTTCGCTTGATTTAAATAAAATACAATCTAGTAAAGTTTTTATTAAAATATTCTTTTATTTGTAAAATTCTTATTACACCTCCCAAGGGCCATCGTCCCTTTGTTTTGATCAGTGTTCTTCTCTTCCTATGTTTTATTACGCCAGCCTGTCTGTCTGCCCGTAAGCCCGTCGTCGTGTTACGTCTGCAGTCTGTAATTTTGCCCCTTTTTTTGTTCGTTGTGGTATTACCTTCACTTCACTTTAGCTCAATTGTAAACGACAGACCCATCCTCTCGTCAGAGAGGACGTTACATAAGAATATGACAGCAATGATCAAGATGAAAAAGAAATGCTGGTCGTGAGTCTCAAGGGGCTTGACACCAATACGAACTGAGTGGCGGTAAGCCGCCAGTCGTAAAGTAACTCTGAACATTGATTAGTTCTTCCCAGAACTTATTGTTATATTTACACTCGTGGCATGCTTGTGAGGTACTGTCCGGGAATTTTGATGAAGGACTGAAGGAAACCATGGAAGACGACGGAGGATTTGGTGTTCCAGCAGAGATTCGAACCCGAAACCTCCGAAATAAAAGTAAGGAAATTTACCGCCGTTAGCCAGCTTAGTCTGTTAAACATTGTCATAATCTGAATGTAGCGCTTATAACGGTAACCCACAAGACCGCCACAGGAACTTAAGCTTTGGTACATGTTGTAGAAACAGATTCGATTCCCTTGATGGAAACCAGTCTTACTGATAGCGATTCAGCTGGCATACCTCGTGTTCTGATGGTCCAATCAGCATCCAGCAATGCTCTTGGGTGCTATTAGCATTCAAATGCACTCGCAGGGTGCCTCTATTGACACACCTGCGTGGAAACACACACACCCTCTTCGCTGTACTGTCATAATATACAATGTAAACAAATTTACCGCAGCGCAGGTTTGAACACTCAGTTCCCCCTTCCTCTGACGCTCACGCACGCACGCACGCACACACACACACACACACACACACACACACACACACTAATCAATTGTCAGGTAAAAAGACTTATGCACATGACAGCTGTTCTCAAAATTGAAACTTTAAAATTGATTTGACAAATGCAGGGTAGGTTACCCCGCTATAAGGTAAAGAGTTAAAGTTGTCCCTGGCCTTAAGTAATTAAGCACTACGCCATGAAGACGTATGGGGGAGTGGGTGTATAGATCCATATTTTCTTGACCTCGAGACTCTTTGGAGGTGGGCAGTAAGTTCACTCCCCTGCCGCTTAGCCCCCTGGGAAAGAGCCCCCGGTACCCATTGGACAGCAGGCTGGGTGGGCCCCAGAGCCGGTCTAGACGACGTGGCGAAGAGAACACTTTTGCCCCTACTGGGACTTAACGCGGACCCCTAGCTCGTACAGGCCGTAGCGACTCAGCTATCCCGACTCAAAACAATAGGCAAGGACTGAAATTGTTTCACGGAATGCTGCCGGTACAGTGCCCCAAATTATGTCACGACCGGCCCCTTCCACATGCATTCAGTTCGGATTTCTTGTTCACGTGCTCAGTCGTTTGGATTTCACCGTCTGGACTGTACAGAAACATGGTTTCAGCAGCTCAAAGGGCTCGACTTGTTTGAGAGTTAATGAACTTGTAATTAAACTGTTTAGTAGAAACCAGGAATTCACTTTCAGTTCAGAGAAATGTCATATTCGAAGTTTGAATATTTCTGCTGCTTGTTTTGTAAGTTGCTTTCAGTGCACTTTTTGTTTCACTGACATATACAAGTATTTCTACAGGGTGTTTCTATTTTTACTGGCTTCAAACATCTTATTCGAACAATGATAATTTTTAGAAAGTATTCTCTAAGTTATATTAATCTGTGTTTTTCAGTTCATACAGATATCATATTCGAATTATGAGTATATCTACAGGGTTTTCGTAACTTAACATCATTACGTTTTTTTTTTTATTTTTGGTTAACTCAAATATCACATGAGAATTTTAACTATTTCTACAGGTTGCTTTGTAAGTGTTTTTTCTTTCCATATTTTTAATTTACTAACGTAACTATGAATTTAAAATATTTGTACAGGAAATTTTGTAAGTAATGTTCTCTTCATTTTTTATTTAGTAAAATATCGTTTTCAAAACGTAATTATTTCTAGAACTTATTTTGAAAATTGTTTTAATTTTTCTTTTAAGAAGACTGAAATGTCACATTATAAATTCAAGTATCTCTACAAGGTACTTTGTAAGTTAACAGTGGAACTGTTGCTGAATTACAAACAGTTCAATAATTATAACTTAATTTAGGTGTTATCCTAATATTTGCGTGGAGAGACTCAGGAAACCCACGAAAGACTTCTTTCAAAATATCAGGTATCTGGACAGAGATTTGAACCGAAGACTTTAGAATACAAGTCTACAGAGTTGCCGCTGTACCACCACGTTCGGTGATACTGTGTGTTTATTAAGTCATTATTATTTGTGTATGTGTTCGTGAATCAGTGATTCACTGTAACAAGATGTGACTGTACCTCTATCAACTTTCTTTCTCTATAATAATAATAATGATAATAAGAAGTAATGGGGCCTACAGCAGACGACGGGCCTGAAGGGAGACCAAGATCTTCTAAACTACAGAACTCTTCTGTTTTGTTCTGTCAATCCTGGATTATTAAAAATGAAAGGTTACAAATGCAAATATGCGTCATTGAGTTCTCTTCGCGTTCCCCTGTCTCCTGCTTTTGAAATAATGAGGTAACATGTTTCAGCTGTTTCCTTACGTTCCCTTCCGGCGTCCCCCAGTTCCTACTCCGCGTATTACGTTGCAGTGTAAAGGAAACAGTCCAAAAGCAAAAGCACGACGCGTACAGTGGATTCAATTATTGAACATAAACTTCTGTATAATTTACAAGGTGAAGAAGGGTAAATACTTGATGGAATCCGACATTCAGCCCTGTCCACGTGCTCACATGTGTCACTTCTACAGACACACGAACTGTTTATATAATTTTGTCTTCTTCCTAACATCTCAAGCTTTGATGTCGATGTTGCGTCATACACAGGCAACGTCATCAGATCGCCATCTGACCGTAGCCTACCTGTCACACTCGTGTAGCCGTAACATTGTACAGTCATGTTCATGAATCTTGGTCCACAAATCAGCTATCCTGACTAGAATTTCGTGGGTTTCATCAGTCCTCCCAGGTTATTGGCGTCTTTTCTTTTTGATTTCTTGTGGTGGGATGAGTTTCAGATATAGAAACGAATAGGACCGCCTCTGTGGTCTAGTGATCAGAGTTCCTGACTACAGATCCAGAGGTCCCGGGTTCGATTCCCGGCGCTACCAGATTTCCTGAGAAGTAGTGGGTCGGGAACGGGGTCCACTCAGCCTCTTGAGAATAATTGAGGAGTTATTTCAAGGAAATAGCGGCCCCGATCTAAAAAAAAAACAATATTAATGCCCATGGGGTTCCGTTGCGCTGATCACGCGACACCTCTATCGGCTAAAGTTGGCACTAACTTCGCCGACAAGCCGCGGTCGCTCGGTCGGTGTAGTTCGCTTGCAGACTAAAGGCCACGGAGTATTTTTAGTATACGTGGGCATGGATTATGTTCATTTGGCTCAGGACAGAAGACAAGTGATGGGCTTTTGCGAATGCGGGAATGAACATTTCTTTTACGCGAAAATACTGGAGGTTTCTTGATTAGGTGAGTGAATGTTATCTTTTCATGAAAGGTTATACTCAGAGCTGTTAGGTAATTCAGTGGCGGGCTGCTGTGAATGAACACAATGACAAGCCTTTTGGGCCCAAAAATTAGGAAATTTCCAGTCTATCCAAGCTGCTGTTATATACGTATTTTCGGAAATAAATCCATTTCATGTAACTTGTGATTTTCTCGAGGAAAAGCCATGCTGATCGGAAAGTAGGAGATGCGAAGGTGAGATATCCTTCAATGTCATGATATTTGTACGAAATTTGCGCTACATTCATCAGTTGGTTCACAAAATAAATAACACTATAATGCTGCAAGCTAGTCTCTAATAAAGTGAGCTAACAAGTACGACAAATATTTGTTTGTAATATGTAGGGGTCTTTCAAAAGAAACTCGCTTGTTGCGCTATTGGTGAAGAAGGCCTGTGAAACGGGTTTCATTTGAACTAGTATGATAATATTGTAAATATTTTAGAAATTTTGACTCTGAAAAGGATGCAATATCATACATATTTTCAAAGCTAGAAAGTGACAGAAATGCTAAATAGCAAGCAGTCAGCTAATCCAAAATTAGCAATGATGTTTATCCCTTTACTGAAACATGGCTGGTCACACGTTAGTGCTAATACGTCTGTATTGTGGTTAAGTGTTCAAGGGTTTATGAAACGTGTAGTGTTTTGAAAGAGCCCACTGAATTTTCTTGCAGAAATCAATAGCATTATAACAGGCGGCAGACCCCGCAGAACGGGATCCGACTTGTTAAGGAAGAAGAAATACCCCGAGGGGACAGATAAAAGAAGGTATCGAGATAAAATATACAGAGGGAAAAAAGAAGAAAGAAAATATTCGAGGTATGGAATTAATAGGTAGGAAGGAAACTGAGCAGGGCATAACGGAAAAGAAAAGAAACAAGGAAACGCAACAAGAGTTGCCTTGCAAATGTCTAAGATGCTCACGACGATCTCTTCTGTTTTCAACTACCATTTACAATTTAGCAAAGGGTATGAACTAGCATAGGCTGTCTCTGTGGTCTAGTGGTCAGAGTTTCTGACTACAGATCCAAAGGTCCGGGTTCGATTCCCGGCGCTACCGGATTTTCTGAGAAGTAATGGGTCTGGAACGGGGTCCACTCAGCCTCGCGAGGATAATTGAGGAGCTACTTGAATGAAAAGAAATAGCGGCTCCGGTCTAGACAACCGAGATTAACGGCCGTGGGGATCCGTTGCGCTGACGACGTAACACCCTCTATCCGCTAAATTTGGCACTAGCTTCGAAGACAAGCGGTGGTCGCTCGGTCGGTATAGTTCGCTTGCGGACTGAAAGCCACAGAGTTTTTTTTTTTTTTAGATTTATAAACTACCATAACCTGTTGTCTTATTTCAAATTATTGTTAGGTAAGCTACTTTCTATTAAAGCTTTTGTCAAATTTCAATTATTTAATCAAATCTGAAAGGGAAGAGAACACTTGGGAGACCCAAGAGTAGATGGGAATAATATTGTGACGTATAGATCCGTTTCCCTGCAACGACCGCGAAATAAACAACTAAAGAACATTCGCTACTAAGGAACTTCTCGGTAAAACGTTCCCGCGGAAAATGTCAGCATACGAGTATGAGCGGTGTTATCTGCGCGGGCCGTGCCTGGGGGTTATGAAGAAGACAACTAGGTCAACCAAGTCAGTTCTCCGGGATTCTTTCAAGAAAAGAGTCAGTTGGAAGGTAGCCGCCGTACAGAGAGGACTTGAGTCCAAAATCAGAGGATTAGCCACTGTTAGAAGCCGTTTCCAGGCAACTACTATTGAAGACAGTGCGGGCAGGGAAAGAGTATGATCTTTTTGTCACGATCTGTATGTGGTCAGGGAATCCAATTTCCAAACCGAAACCGCGTCTGTAGTCACTCCATACTACGTAACAATATTAAAATTGATCTTGAACATAAAGTTTATGAAGCTATTGGCTGCATTCCGCTGCATCAACTTTGGAAACAATGGCGATCGTGTGAACAAGGCGATGATATCTCGTGATTCATCAGTTCTGTGGAATGCATTGAATAGATGCGCGACTGCTAGCTTCTCAGTAACGAATCTGTTAAATGAAATTCATCATTCCGTTAGTTATCCCCCACGAGCAGTTAGAAAAGCTGCGTAGTTTCCATAACCAGCTCCGACTGAGTAGTATTTGTGTGGCGTTTCTATTTTGCGAACAGTTATTGGCCCCAGAAGTGCCAGAAATTCTTAACGTGTCAAGTCATAGCACCGCAAAAACCTGGATAAATAGTATACATAAAACTGCCCTAGACTTGAAATGAAGGAAAAGTTTCCTCCAACTTTAACTTGACTCTGAAGACCGAGTAAATGGCCAAAAATACAGATAGAAGAGGTTTTCTCGTAAAAGACGTAATTTTCGACGTTTGGCATTTGTAGGGTTAATAATATTATGACACACTATCTGAATCAACTTTAAAATAGTTTAATTTAGTAGTTTGAATTATAGTCTCTTTAAAACGTTCATACTATTTCTGCTTCCACACCAATATCAGATATATGCTGAACTATTTTTGTATTTTCGAAATTGTCATGAACCTCTTTTATATATTGGAATGGAACAACTGCGCTTTTCATATTTCATTGGGGAATAATTTTACATGTTCGTTCATTTTATCTGATGTTATAAAAGTGTTACGAGTAAACTCTTTATGAATACATTCGTTCTGTGTAAAAGAGGTGTCAATGGAGACTCTTTGGTCACCGGTTAGCAAAAGCGCCATTAACATTAGCTAAGCCATCTATCGGGCGTTACATAAACTATTTTAGGACAGTAGCCGATTAAAAATAAAATGAGATAAGCATTTGTCGCATACATCGTTCGGGAATTAGTGTTTTAAGTAATTAAAAACTAAAAATTTATCACAAGACCTTTGTTGTTCCCTATATTAAAAAGAAAATGGCGTTCGGTCACGTGGTCAAGAGATTCACAACTCTCCCGAAGGTTTCACGACATTTAGATATGTGGATAAATTTATCGTGAGTACAGATGCCTCCAAAACATCGTGGTTGGGCGTTTAGCTCACCAAATTCTTAATCTGGAGTCTCGGGTTCAGGCATCGCTGCCGGTAACAGCTACCCTGATTGAGGTTCTTACTTGTCTGCCATATCTCATCTATATCACGGCCGCTTCCTTGCCAGTTCTTATCGATTCATTATTCACTAATCTCATAGTTATTTTCCACTATACAGAGTGTCAAAAGAGGAAAGGTCAATATTTTTGGAGGTCATAGTATCGGCCATTCTAAACAGAAAGGTATATGTGTACACACGTCCTATTCCGAACCGTTTCCGAGATAGAGGTACGTGTATTTCACTGTACAGTTCCAGAACTGTTCATAAGAAAGAGATATTACGTACTGTTTCTAATACCGGTATATATTGTTCAAGTGACAAGGTTGGTACAGTTTACCCAGTATAATACGTTTTCGAAAATTCCACCGTCAGTATCAGTGCACTTTGCAACTCGTGTGAGAACATGGCGTGCTGCTCCTCTGTACTGTGTACAGTGTACTGTACAGTGAAATAGCTCTATCTCGGTGCATCTCGTGTGAGGACATGGCGTGCTGCTCGTCTGTACAGTGTACAGTGTACTGCACAGTGAAATAGCTCTATCTCGGTGCAACTCGTGTGAGGACATGGCGTGCTGCTCGTCTGTACAGTGTACAGTACTCGGAAACCGTTCAGAATAGGACACATGTACATATACATATTTTGCTTAGAATGACCGATACTTTGACCTCCCAGAATATTGATAGTTCCTCGTGGGACATCCTGTATAGGTGAGGCTCTGTTTGCATGGTCAAATAAACCGAAAATTATTCATGGCTGATTTAACGACACTGCTGTTTAGTCTGACTTTTGGTATCAAATGGTGCGATTATTAATGAACGGCGCACCCGTGGAGTTTTTCAGAATATCTAAGAATAAGCCTGGAGGGATTGAAGAAAAACACGAAAAACTCAGGGTAGTAGCTGTCCTGGTCGAGATTCCAAATAACTTCAGAATAATAATAACAACCTCACTCAGCGTGTTCTGTTATATAGATAAATAACGAGAGACTGAGGTAGAGTTGTCCCTATGCTTTATTAATGACCACGCAATTAATCTATATAGGGGAGTGGAGGTGTAGCTCCATCTATTCTTGACATCTCTACTAAATTGCCTTAACGGCTCTGCCGCTTGGCCCAGGGGAAAGGACTGCATATATTCTTGGGACAAGACGCTTATGGGCTCCGTGGTCGGTATGGGTGCTGTGGAGGACACAAATGGTTTTGCTTCTACCTTGAATCAAACTCCTATAGCTCAGTCCATGGCCAGCTACATAATGCATGAGGTACGCAAGCCCCTGTGAATATATAAGTAAAACGTTATCGGTACTTTTTAATATTGTCATCAGCGGAATTCGGGTGTTTGCTGGGTGCAAATGGGAGTAGCTGTGTTAGTATCCAGTTACCTGTGGCACCACTTCTGCACCAAAACAGAAGTGATAGGGAAGGCGAGGATGAAGTGCGAGGGGTGACGTGGAGAGGGGGGTTGGGGGTGTTGCAGTGAGTTCAATTTCATTGGGTTAACCAAGTGAACTAAATGCTTCCCCCGAAACAACCTTGCCATGCTTCTGTAATAGCACAAAGCGAATTTTCCGACTGGATTCACTACTACAACAGTAGCCGGACAGACGGACAGACAGCCCTAGCAACCAACGGTGTGTAGCGACATCCATCACGTGACCAATAAACTGTGTGATGACGCAGGCAAACCCCGTTATGAACAGTTCATCCGCCGGCCGCACGTTGTGTTACGTATTAAAATGGAGCAGCAGAAGAATATTGTTTGGAAGCTTCGGCATTTCTTAGCCTTCCTCATCTTGCGTTCCACTGGTCATTTAAGAGATAACCGTAGCCTCAACGCAATAAAATACGAACCAATCACCTGCTTACCTTTGACTAGGTAATGGGTATTTTATACTACACGGGTCACATATAAAACACCGCGTCCAACAGTACTTCTGTGTTGCAACGCGTGTATTCGTTGCCGTGGCAACGTGTTTACCGAGCCGTTGTCTAGTAGTAGCCTTCTATTTTGGCTTCAACATTCCGGAGTTAGGAGGGAACACCGATACACAAACAACAAGGTTATTTCATAACCCTCCTTTTATTTTCTTTTTCAAAATAAAGAAAGTGCGCTCAAAATCGGTTAAAAGATATTGCATATGCCTTAAAATATGCGACTGACTTCGAATGTTTTAGTCTGGAAGCGAAATCGATTGGTGCCCCGTAGATCACTGTTGGTTGCAACAGTGATTGATTGTGGCCGTTAAAGACGACTTCGAAAACATCGGCATTTCGCTTTTGGGCCCCTGTCACACGTACACTTACTCCCCGATGGTTCCACATATGCAGCGTTATTCAAGGACATGTTCTCTGCGGCACGCGGCAGCATAGTTGGTTGAGGCACTATGCTACAAGCGGGAAGGTCTCGGGTTCAAGTCCCGATGAGGTGTTTTTTTTAATTGACCTATTCCTTCCAACCGCACACTATGACCCTGGGGTCGACTCAACCTCTGACAGAAGTTAGTATCAGGAATATTCCTGGGGGTAAAGGGCGACCGGCATATAACGCTGACAACCTCACCGCCATCTGTGAGCCGATAGTCTAGAAAATATGGGAGCCTCGAAGTCTCACAACCCTATGGGCCTCCATGATCTGTTACAAGGATAGCTTTATCTTAACCGTTAGAACCCTTCCTTTTATAAAATTTCTATTTTGTTTTTATATCCTTTGTGAATGTTCTGTCATTTTGGATTTGAAATTTTCATTATTTTTATTGGGGACCAACTCATAACGGATATAACTCTGAAATACCGAATTTGTATAAAATCCATCGAACAGATGAGGCACTAACGAGGCACACGTGCGTACAGACATACAAACAGAGACAAGCTGCATATGAGAAGACCTTACTAGATCCAGGCGCGCTGAATCCGTCTAAATGAGGATCACGTCGCGTTCCCGTACTTACTACATATATAAGAACTCAGACTGGATGCAAATGCATTGTTCATACCCTCATGTGTAGAGGGATGCCGTCATTCTCCTAGCTGACTGCGGGCTGGACGACAGAGCGGTCGGAGCTCGAGTGCCGGTAGGGTAAAAAAGTTTCTCTTCTCGCGTCGTCCCCACCCACCCTCCTATTAATGGGTAACGAGGGTTCTTTCCCCGGGGATTAAGCGCCAAGGGCCTGAAACTCTTGACTCACCTCAAACTAATACCGAGGTCAAGAAAATATGGATCTATGAATCCACTCCACCTTACGCCTTCATGGGGTAGTGCTGAATTAGTTGAGCACAGGGACAAATTTACCTGTTTCCGTTGTTTTCCTGACAACAGCTTTTTATGGTATTATTACGTCTTGTTTTATATTGTTGCTTAATAAAAAGCAAAGCTAACCCTGTAACAGGCCGTGCAGGCCTATAAGATTGTGAGCCGTCGAGGCTGCCACATTTTCTAGACACTCGGCTCACAGATGGCCGTAAGGATGTCATCCTTACGCGCCGGC